>NC_054374.1:62864020-63164020 GCF_017654675.1 Xenopus laevis
TGAGTACAGGCAGATCTCCCGATTGCAGCACCCACGCTCCCAAACAGCAGGCACATCAAAAAACAGTTGCCTGCTGTGGGAGTAGCAATCGGAGCCCTCCCAGCGCTGATTCCTTGCCCTAGACCCGCAATTACTTACCCCCAATCCCCCAGGCAGCAATCAGAGGTTTGAAAGAAGCCCTGCAGTCGGTGGATGCCTCCCTGATGACATCATCTGCACGTGCCTTCTGTTAGTACAGACCTCCAGCCCCGCCCCTTTCTACTGAGCTGCACGGGGAAGCTGCTGGAAACATCAAGCTGAATATGCAAATGAAGAAAGAAAAAAAAGCTCTCTGCTGTGCTGTGCGCATGTCTTTGCCCGGGGAAATCTCATCTCAGGGAGAAAAGGAAGCTGGACAGGCTTAGAACAGGTACTGCATTCCGTGACACGACTTTGCCATTTCATAGGCAAATTAAGCAACAGGAGGGTGAGTTAGAAAAATATGTTTCTGACTATATTAAGGCTAAGTTTTTGGGATAATGTTGTTTTCAGACTTTCCTTCTCCTTTAAGACTGCTTAACATTTGTCTGGATATATTGCCTTATTTAGTGTTTACTAGCTAGTGTCTCACCACTCTTTAATTCATGTCGGTGAAGCCAATAGGATCAGCCTGAGTTGTTATAATAGTAGTACACAGATTTTATTGAAATTCACAGAATCTTTCACTTCACAAAGGAACAAAGTGAGGGAAGTGTTGCATTATACTGAATGCTGGGAGGGGGAAATCAGGGGTGATCCTAGCACCTCTAATGTCCTGAGGCGACATACTGCTGCCATCGTCCCTCCCCCCATGCTCACCTTTTTGGTAGTCCAAGAAGGGTCAACTAAACTACCACAGAGAGATGCAATTGCACTCTAAGTGATTGAAGAGCCACATTTCTAGTTTGAAACACAGAAATTCTGCTCTTAAAGGTACCAGGAGTAGCATTTTTTCCACCCTTGGTAACCAGTGGAGTGCTGCTGCCTGAGAAGAATTTCTCAACTTGCCTTATTGGCGGAACTCCCCTGGGGGTAATGGTTCTCATGATGAATTATGTGCCTTTCAATCTGTGGAATCAGGTATGTCTCTGTTAAAAAAAAATACATATCTGTTTTTTAAATTATTTATTTACTAGACCTATTTTCTGTTTTTTAAATACAGTATTAGTTAATGAGAAAGGAAAAAAAGAAAGAGGGTTAAACAGCTGTGGATGGTATAGTGACTGTAACAGGAGTGCTGATGCCACCCGGATGAGCCAAACATATAAAAATATTTTAATAACAGTGTTTGAAAATAAGGTATACAAGTATGTAGAGTAATGGAATACTTAAATAAGTGTGGATATTTTATTAAGTTTGCTAAGGAAACTGTACCACTGGGTTATTAGTTTATAATCACCCTCTTGGATGTTTTAACAGGGTGAGGTTTGAAGTGTAAAGCTGTCCATACATAAAGTGATCTGCTTGTTTGGCAGATGACCTTGAGGTAGGTGACAGGCCAAACAATTGGAATACAACAACTGGAATGCAGTCTACTAAATTTGCAGATGCTAGTTTCTGAATGACTAATCTGTTGGTGTTGAGTGATTTTTCACATCTTTCATTAAGGTTTAGGATTAAGGGTCCAAATTGTATTTGAAACAATTACTTAGTTCAAAGAATTGAGCGTAATTTAATTAAATAAATGTAATCAAATAACTGATAACCCATTATTAGAGACAACATCTCAATGTCCATAATTTGCAGATATTAAAGCCTTAAATGCCATCAATATGCACTGGGTATATGTTACAGAAACCTTGAGGTAGGTGACAGAGGGCCAAACAATTGGAATACAATGACTGGAGTGCAGGCTGTCAGGGCAATTCTCGCATCAACAAGCTAATGTATTTTTCAACATTTTCAATACTAAGGGGGTTATTTAATAAAGCCTGAAATTTTGTAGGGGAAACATAATTTTTTCGTTGAAATTTTTTTTATTTCCACTACTAAAAGTCCAAATCCAAAAATACTCCATCTCAAACCTGCCGAGGTCAAGTAGAAGTCACTGGCAGATATCCCTTTTACAATTGGAAGTTATCTTGATCTGCACAGGGTTTCGTACAATAATCCGAAAAAAAATGAATGGTTTTCAGTCTTCAAATCCGAAAAATTGTATGTTTAGAATTTATTTTTATGATTTTATAGTCTTTTCCCACACCAAATTTTTCAAATTATTTTACTGATATATAAGGTAAAATTGTTGATTGGCATTTGGTCGAAGTTGTTTTAATAAAATAATGAGAAACAATTGGGTTTTAGTAAATAACCCCCTAAGAATTAGCCATTTCAGCGATTTAACATGTGAAGGGGCATATTTTGAAACAGTCCAGGAGGGCAGGGAGCAAGCACCTCTTTCCACTGAAGTTTTAAATGAGAAGGAAAGTGTTTTTACACTTGGGGGTGCCAAAAAGTTAGGCACCCCCAAAAAGTTAGGCGGCCCCTTACCTGACACCCCGGGAAGTACATCTTCCTACTTCTTCTGTCTTCTCGTGGCTGCGCTTGCGAACTGTAACAAAAAAGCTGGCTATTTCATTCTACTGCACATGCATCTGTCCTGGGAAATTTGAAAAGAGAAGTGGAGAAGACTCTCTCTCCATCATGCTCGCTGGCAGAACCCCTGGCCAGTGCAGGTTTCTGCTGATAGAAGCTCTGGCCCCGGCGTGTCGGGTAAATAAATACAATCACTTGGGGGTGCTTAACTTTTGGCACCCCCAATTGTAAATGACATACCTGCTCCTTTAAGGAAAGCCTATTCCAGAGAGCTGGCCAAGAAATGTGCAAGGGAGTCAAAGGAGAGTATTTTTAATGAGCAGTGTAAGTTATGCAATGTGACCACTTTAAAGTTTTTGTTGCACCAATTTGTCATTTTCTTAGATTGTTGTCTAATTGCATGCAGTCAATTGGTCTGGTGACTTCCAAGATTACAGTCCAGCATATTTTACTTTCATGATTCTGTTTACAGTTTTCCTTTCAAAATTAATTGTTAAACAAGTTGAAGTTTAATTTCTTTTAAGGTAATTTAAAGCATATAAAGGGTGACTATTTATAGTTACAGTCATTTCAACATAAAAATATTACTTTGAACATTTATAATTATTAGATAATTTAAACATTTAGTACAATTTTTGGTGTGTGTGTGCATAGTAAGGAAACAATAAGGAAACAGTCAGCACACAGATATTTTATAAAGCCGGCACACTTTTTTTACTGTGTCAAAAAAAAAAAGAAACACCATGTTTCAGGAATGGGTGCCTTTGACAGGTCTATGGTCAAATTCAATGAATAACTTAGGAGTTTTTTTGTTTCTCTTTTGCTTTGACATGTTATCCTAAAAAACAATTCTGCTACTTAGGAAATGTAATATATTAAAAAAATGTGTATTTATTTAGAAATGAATACAATTACCAGGAATCAGTGTGATTCTGGCAAAATTACATTTTGTTTAACTGTTTAACTCTAGAGAGCTGACTGGCTGGCAGTCAAAGTAGTGTATTTTCTATGAGCAGTGTAAGTTTTACTATGTGCTTTCTTTAAAGTTTTTTGGTTTTTTTGCACCAGCTTGTCATTTTCTTAGATTGCTATCTAATTGCATGCAGTTAGTTGTCTATTTACCTTCAAGATTACATCATATTTTAGGCAAAGGGCTCCGCTGCCTGCTTATTCTCTTTAGGGTTCAAGCACACAGGCAGATTCAGGGAGATTTAGTCGCCAGGCGACTAAATCTCCCCGAATCAGCCCGTGTGCTTGAACCCTTAGTGCAGAGCAAACCAGAGGTTGGCCCGGCATTCCTACTTTTGCATTTTTGGGTTACCTGCTGGAAAGTTGCATTGCCAAGGAAGTGCTAAACTGCAAGCAGCTTGCATATCCCAACAATAAATGATAATGTGGCATCACAAGCTACATGCCCTGCCAAATGAAATTTTTTTTATGTCTCTCACAGGTGCAATATCTCTACTCCTTTAATGCCTAGCAGTCCATTGCAGTTGTATCTTAAGTGATGCTTTTTTCCCAAATTAAAATAAAATAAATTGTATAAAATAAAATTAGCTTTTGGTTTTTTATATGGTTTTAAATTGATTACCTATCACCTTATCCTAGCTTTATAAAATATGAAAAAAGTGTAACCAATATCTCCAATAGAAAATATCTGTCTCGGAAAGTGTATTTTTTTCATACTCATTTGTATGGCTATTGTAAAACAAAAATATTTTTCTATTTAATAGATACTATTTCATTGTGTATTTTTTTAATAAGACTTTTTAATAAGACTTTGCATCTGCATATGTTTTATGATAACTGGACTCTAAAGGAAAAACAAAAGTTTACTTGCCAAAAGGAGACTACACAAAGCATTGTACAACGACTTGGCAACAGTGTGTAAAAAGTAATGGAAGGCTGTTATGTCTTCATAAACCACCAAACGATAATTTAAAAGAAAATGTTAAATGCAAGAATAGCTTCTAATGTAAATCTTATGAAAATGTAGCAGTTATGTCCTTTAGAATGGTTGTTGCCCAAAACTTTTCTTTTTTTTGAATATTAAAAAATTTAATTTTAAGCATCTTTCCAATATACATTAATTTAAAAAATCATTATTTGTAAATGTAATTTGGCATCTGTCTGGTTGTTTGCATTCTCTACACTATTAGGTCTGACTTTGGAAGCAATGTTGCAAGCCAGCTAATTAATGCTCATTAAAAGACCTAGAAGAGACTTGACTCAATCTGAGTCAGACCCAGAGAACAGAAATTAATAAACAAATTGCTTTCAGCTGCAAGTATATTTACATATAAAGCGTATAACAGTTTAGTTAAAAGTTAAATTGCAGAACAAACAAAATTTGCAACATTAAAAGAAAAGTAAATGTTTTCCTTTGCAGATCCTTTTTTCCCAATTCCTCCTCTGGATCACCAAACCAAGATACAGATATAGATCAGCGCCAGAGGCTATGGAAAAAAACAGAACCTAGCACAATATTGTTAAGATTCAGTACAAACACCAGGGTGTTGTAATACAATTCTGTGTGTGTCTAGAACCAAAGAAAGTCTATGCACAAATTATTTTGTATGATCTTTAGTGCTGTGGTGATTTTTACAAAGTGCTAACATGCTTACTCCAAAAATTAAATGAAACAGGTGCTGTAGTGCTTTCTTCAAAGGGAACCATGATTAAAGCAAGGTGCTATGGTGCTTTAGGTGGGATTAGCAATTTACAACATTCCTGTTCTGAGAGAAGAAGCAAGCCACCTTGTATTTAAAAACACTCTAATACCCCACGTTTGGGGTACCCCCAATACTCCTTTATATAATAAAGGATGCACAGCCTACACAACTAAGATGTTTGCTTTTAAACAGGTGGCCAGTAAATGCTGCTTGCTGCTATCTGATTACACGTGTAGCAAAGGTTGCACCTTTATATACACAACTTCATGGGACTTAACCCCCTGCCCGAAAGGTTCAAATACATTCAATCAAAGTAGAACATGTTATTATAATAAAAGGCAATATTTATTAGACACTAAGCCAAAACACTTCAATTAAAAGCAGTTAAAATAATAAGCAGCGCTGCATATGGATGGGGATCCCCTTGGTATGAATGTATTATATGCACTAGTGCAAGATACATGTATGCATATATATATGATGGGTGGCAGCCTAATAGGACATGCAACGATACACTGGGTACCACAGTGCAAAAATAAAGTAAGGCAACCAATATACAAATTGGGCGTATGTCCTTCAAGTGTCCAATATTGGTATCCAAGGGAATTACTGCACGTGCATATTGATAATGATATATCCAGGGGTCATAGAGAGCAGACGGAATGCCACATCGGACCCAACGCCCTTAGGGCCCCTCAGGTGCAAGGGTGTATGGTATCGTGATAGGGCTATTGGTGAATGGATGGGAATGCACTCAACACAGTCCAGAACATCACAGGGAGCCCACCCTTGTAGAGTGGAGTTAGTCAAAATGCTGTATAAATCAGCGGGAGGGGCGGAAATGCCGTCGCCCAAGGGTATCTCTATGGAATACTCACAACCCCCACGATAACTCGTCACAGAGTAGCAATAAGATTCCAAACTATACAAGTCCAGTGGGCGCTCCCATATGCATCTGTGCGATGGACGTCACCAAGGCAATTCTGTCCGTTGTCAGCATGAATGGCTGCGTCTCATACCGACCCTGCAGGGACCCCATGACCGCTGCATATGTATTTGTATTTGAACCTTTCGGGCAGGGGGTTAAGTCCCATGAAGTTGTGTATATAGATTTATCTGGTTGTGGACACCCAGGCCCTTTTGGTTCTTATACATAATTTGCATTTATTACCTACCAGCACCCCTCTCTCACTTTACTCCACTGTTGTAATCAAAGGTTGCACCTTTATTACATAACCCATCCTTAAAGGTACAGTTTAGTGTAAAAACAAAACTGGGTAAATGTATAGGTTGTGTGAAATAAAACATGTTTCTAAAATACCCTATAAAGGCTGGGGTGAACAGTGGCACATAGTAGCTAGAACACTACTTCCTTCTTGACTGACTGGTAACAGGCTCCAGATCTTTAAATAACAGAAGTAATATAGATATCAAGCCTAAAAGGAGACATCATAGGATATTGTGTGAATAGTTAAACCTCTTAAAACAAGTTTCTTTCAACGATCTGTACACATAAAAGTGTTTGAAAGAACACAATTTCTAATCACAGTTTACACAATTTCTAATTACATTTAACAGTTACTTATATGAGGCAAACACCGCATTATTGTTTTACTATAGCAAGATGTTTAACGTAAAAGCTAGCAGAGTAGTAGTTCCTGGTAAAACCTTGTATACATAAGTATAAATATTAACTCAGAAATGAGAACTCGATTGTTTGTCAAAGTCAAGGAGGCAGAGAACACTAGAACGCGATAAAAATGTATTAAAAACTTGGAAGGACAGAAAAAGGTTAAAGATATCGGACTTGGTAAAAAAAATATTATACTTCTATAAGCTAATATCAAGCTGAAATGCATTTATAATCCATTTCTTTTTTGTCCTCACAATAATATGTTTGTTATTTCTAATAATCCTGGAGCTTCTGACTGGTTCTCATAGTACAATCTATCTCCTAATATGTGGCAACAATTCTTATTAAAATAAAAATTGAATGCAGGAATAACTCTTTTTTTTGTTGTTTAGGGAGAACTGAAAATGCACAAGAATGGGGTCAGGGCATCAGATTTCTAGTATTTGAGTCACTAGTGTCACCAGCGTCTGACTGGGGCAGCAGAGGCCCACCGGGGTTGCTAGGTGAAGGGCCCCCTCACAATCTCCAGAGTCCCACTTCCAATGTATGCACCCCAACGAACGAGTACACATGTGCTGCAACGGGCAATTTTTGCCTCCTTAGTCCAAATTTTTCAAGAAGCTATACAGGTAGAGGTGCAGGCCTGGGTTGGCCAGGCGTTTTCTCCTGGTGTCCCGCCAGCTCAGACCCTGAATGTCATAACTAGTAGTGTCACTAAAAGTTACTGGGCTTTCTGTGACATTCATTTCTACAGTTTCAGGGTCTACTGCCCCTATTGTTACACCTCCTGTAGTGGGTTGAAACATGGTTCTATGTGCAAGGAGCCTGTATGTTTTTCTTATGTTTGTGGAGATTTGGATTGATTGCTTAAGTTCTATAGGTTTAGGGTTGCCACCTGCCCAGTTTTGACCCGTTGACCAGTTTTTTTGAAGGGCTGCCCGCGTCAAACCTGCCTGCCCGGTTTTCCAAATTAGGAAAACCAGGCAGGATTTCCTATGATTGGCATCATAGCCCCACCCCTGATGACACTGCCCTTCCCCTGCGGCATCATGTCCCCACCCCCTGCAGAAAGGTGGCAACCCTATATAGGTTACTCGGCATGTAATAAAAACACAAAACACTTGTGTGTCTTAGGTGTGTTAGGAAAATCTAGAGCTTAAAAGAACAGTAACACCAAAAAATAAAAGTGTCCTAAAGTAATGAAAATATAATGTACTGTTGTGCTGCACTGGTGTGTTTGCTTTAAAAACATAACTATAGTTTATATAAATAAGCAAATAAGCTGCTGTGTAGCCATGGGAGCAGTCATTCAAAGCTGAAAAAAAAAGCACAGGATACACAGCAGATAAAGGATGAGCTCTGTAGCATACAATGAGATTCTTCAGTATCTGTTAACTACTGTACTGTATATCCTGTGCTTGAATGGCTGCCCCCATGGCTACACAGCAGCTTGCTTATATAAACTATAGTAGTGTTTCTGAAGCAAGCACACCAGTTTTACCAGTGCAGCACAACAGTACATTTTTTCATTACTTTAAGACACTTTCATTTTTTTGATCTTACTGCACTTTTAAAAAGCATTCATGCAGATGATAAAACTTCCACCATATAGTTATTGCATAAGTTAGATAAAGTAGGCTAGCACCCAAATAATAGAAAATAATGTGTAAGAATGTGAAATTTTAACCAAAATATGTGCTGTCTCTACAGTTGTAAATCTATGCAAGAGTTCATAAGCATTTTTATTCATGGCATGGAATGTGAGCTTTATGCTGAATGTATATCATATGTGCAGTACGTCACTGTGCTCTTATGATGGAAACATGCTACATGTATAGTGTTCCTATTATACATAAACTTACCCTGTTAATTTCCATTAGGTATTTAAGAAATACAGGGATATGTGCCTTGAGAAAAGGCAAGTGGGAGGTAAAAGTAAAGGTTGTCCACCCTTTTCGGGACAGATTTATTTTAGTCTAATTTGAATTGTGAATTATCCAAACTCGAATCGAGTTTTATTTGAATTTGAATTTCGAGATTTATCATACTCTGGCCATTTAAGAACTCAAATTTGACTATTCACCACCTAAAACCTGCCGAATTACTGTATAAGTCAATGGGAGAGGTCCAAGGATCAATTTGGTGATGTTTGTAGCCTTTCTGACATTCGAGGTTTTTTCTGAGAAAAAACTCGATTTGTGTTTTTTAAGTTTCAATTGAGTTTTTCTAATTCAATCAAATTTCATATGAGTTTTCGGGTCATTTCAATTTGTCCGAGTTGAAAAGAATTTCGAATTTATGGGAGTTTAAAAAAACTAACATGAGTTCATTTCAACCCTTGATAAATGTGCCTCTTAAAGTCAGCTTTCAGTATTTTTTTGCGTTATGGTAAACAATGGGTTTATTTATGCTCAAATACAAGCTAATTACAAGATAATTCTTCTTTAAATAGCAAACCTTAAAGCATCTTAAAGCAGCAGAGGTGTACCTAAATATTTAAGAATGATAAATGTACATTCTATTACCTTTTAAGTCCCTCTGCACCATTTAAAATTAGCAAGGCGCATGGTTAGCAGTACAGGTTGTAATACTTTAGTGCAAGGTGACCTCCTAATCAAATAGCAGATCCTGGAAACAATGCCAGTGATTTGTTCATTTACTTGGGAACGAAGATAATATAGTAAATAGCTGACGTAACATTTAAGGAGAGAAATATGTCTGTCCTATGTCTTATAACATTATTGCTTTCAAAACAAGTTTTTGATGGCAATAGTGAGTATTAAAATGGTTTATAATTGCATGCATACATGATTGTAAAGCTAATATGTTGACTGTTGGACAGTAGAAAATAAATCAAGACCTGAAAAACCCTGGCACTACTGTGTTCATTCATTTACCAACAAGGACATTTATGGAATCAGATCACTTTGCTAAAGATACGTGTGGTAACTTTTGTAAAGAATTTGAGTTTCTTACCTCATCGATTGAGGTGGGTGGTGGGATCATTCAACAGAATGGCCAGTATTTTCTGATGGCTTTGTGCACTTGTTTTGAGTAGATATGATGGATCTATTCCTTTGCTTTCTTGTAAGGTCTCATGTGTATCTGATTTATGAAATACACCAAAAGCAAAGTACTCCAGAAGCAACTTTGTAAATGTTGTAAATCAGATGATGTGGTTTTAAAATATAGTCACTGTGAAGTTGCTGCTCTAATTATAAGCAGCCTGTTTTTGACTGGTTTTGGAACACATTGAATAGCCTTCCTGCATATGTGGTGGGAATTTACTCAGTCAATACATAAAAAATGGATGAACTATATATATAAAACTATTGTAAAGACGCGGTTCTGACATCAGAATCGCTGTTTATCATGTAAGCTGCCCGAATGCAAGTAAACTTAAGTTGCAATTCCTTTGTTAACAAGTAGGTGGATTCATGATTTACTATTAAATAATTAGTTGCCCCAAAGAAGAGGCGATTAGTTGCCGGGCGACTAAATATCCCTGAATCTCCAGGTGTGCCCTAACCTGTGCCTTTTCTCAATTTTTCAAGGTTGAATGGCTGACCCATGGCTACACAGCAGATTGTTTATATAAATTATAGTAGTCTATCTGAAGCAAACACACATCTTTTACCAGTGCATGCTAACAGTTTATTATACTGTAAATTAATTACTTTAAACTTTAACTTTTTGGTGTTACTGTTTAATTAAATACCTCATCAGAATTAGGGTAATGGGTACATGACCAAAGGCTATATGCATAGTACAATAAGCATGCATGTTTTTATATTTTCATTTTATTTTATATTTTTAATTGTTTGAAGATAGATTGATCATATTGTGATTTTTTTTCTACAGGGTGAAACAGTCTCTGTTCCTGCTCTTCTTGTCCTCTCTGACAATCTCTGTGGTGTTTGTTATCATTCCGTTCTGTGGCCATGTTGGGGTGCTGGCAATGGTTATGGCAATAGCTGGTCTGGCCATGGGCTGTATAGATACAATATCTAATATGCAGCTGGTAAAGATTTATCAGCAAGACGCAGCCATCTTCCTGCAGGTGAGAGGCATCCTGGCCATAACAGAGTTGGTGGAAGGAGAAAAATAAAATTACATTTATAATTAATTAATGCTTTGTTTTAAAGGAGAAGGAAAGGTTCAAATTATATCAGAAAGGTCTATATAAATACACCAGTAAACTTAAATTAATTAAATTAATGACAGAGTCCTCTGTAAAAAAAAATCCACTACATTTATTTCCTTCTATAGTTTACACATGGGCTTCTGTATCAGACTTCCTTCTTTCAGCTTATACCTCCAGGGCATGGGCTTGAGCATGTCTAGTTTGCTCCTCTCTTCATCTCCTCCTCCCATCATCCTCCTCCCCTCCCTGCTGTAATCTGAGCCTAGAGCTATGAGCAAGCTGAGAGAGACTCACACAGGAAGTTTTGTCACACCAAGCTAACATGGCAGCTGCTATCCTAAGCTTCTACAGCTTTTTACACAGGTATTGTAAAACATTCTACAGAATAAATATAGTATTCTAGCTTGTACTATTTGGCTAATAGCTTTCCTTCTCCTTTAAAGAGAAAATAATGGCCAGAATAAAACTTTGTTCAAATTAATTGAAATTGTCCTGAATGAATAATTGCCTCATTAATTTGAATTGATTATTATTTAATATATTGTTTTCAAGCCCGTTACTACTTATCTTCCATTTTGATTTCAAAACCAGTCTGTAGTTGTTAGAGTAATTAACGAGAAATAACATTTTTAGAATTCCACTGTCTATGCACACCACTTAATTTTAAGTCAATGTATGTAAGTGCCTTTCATATCTTTCACCAATTATGGGGAATTTCTGAATTTTTAAATTGTCTTGTCACATGTTCGATATATCTTAGTTATCTCTAACTTTTTTGAGGCTACCAGATACAATACTATGATCTGAAGGAAATTATGTTAAAGCAAAGGCAGAATCAGAGAGTCAGCTATTGCTTTAACCAACCAAGTTTGCCCCAATCCTCCATGAAATTGTGATACCAACGGTGTATATTTTCTCACAATTTCTATAAACACACCCATAGAGGTAGTGTGTACATTTTAACTTTTCATTGTTTCTTTAACCAACAGCATTAAATAAACTTTGCATGAGTCCTCACTACAGCGTTTAGGAAGGCTATTTTGAACTTAAGGCAAAGGCAATGTAGTAGAACTGAAGTACAATTTTTGTTTCTATTTAAAAAAATATTTTTTATGAATTTTTTCAGTAACAAGTTGAACACATCCTAGGATGTAGATATTATCTGCAATTCATCCTTCGTACTCTATTTCATCACTGTCATATTTGTTTTAGTTTTGATCTTAAAATGTTAGAACTGTTATCTTTAACCTCACATAAACTTTCTAACAAGAAACGTCATCCCCGTTGCACTTAGCAGTATTCTCTGCATTAAGAACTTTTCATTTAACACAAACACATACCGACAACCTATATTAGTTTAGTCTAAAGGAGAAGCAAAGGCTTTGTACACTTGGGGGTGCCAAATGTTAGGCACCCCCAAGTGATTGTATATACATACCTGAAACTCCGGGCTGGTGCTCCTATCAGCAGAAAACTGCACCGCCCCCGGGTTATACCAGTGAGAACCACAAATCGATTATCTTCCGTCTTCCTCTATCCTTCGCGCGGCTGCGCATGCGCAGTAGAACAAAAAGCCGAACTTTAAGTAAAAAGTCATCTATTTAGTTCAACTGCTCATGTCTTTGCCCCGGGAAACTTGAAGAAAGAAGATGCCGGAAGAGGATCGTTCCGTGGTGCTCACTGGTATAACCCGGGCCGGTGCAGTTTTCTGCTGATAGGAGCTCTGGCCCGGGGGTTTCAAGTAAGTATA
Organism: Xenopus laevis; assembly: GCF_017654675.1. Taxonomy (NCBI): domain Eukaryota; kingdom Metazoa; phylum Chordata; class Amphibia; order Anura; family Pipidae; genus Xenopus; species Xenopus laevis. The sequence goes on from NC_054374.1 coordinate 62,876,770, forward strand.
TACAATCACTTTAAAAGGGATACTGTCATGGGAAAACAATGGGAACAATGGGAAGGTAACCAGAAAACAGCTCCCTGGTAGATATAAGAACAGCACCCAGTAGTAAAAATCCATGTCACACTGTTACATTGAGTAGGAGAAACAGTTGGGTTAGGAATGAAATTTTACATGAATGTAAAAAAGTGAACTATTTGCAGCGTAAACAGTGTAATTAAGAAATAAAAACTACACCATAAAAATCATGACAGAATGCCTTTAATGTTACTTTTCTTTTAAACGTAAAACTGCTTAGTTTTGTCAGGATAACTTTGATCCTTCATTTGTGTTTAATATTCAACTTTTTTAGTGTCACTTAAAGAGTCCATGGATTGATATGCTATTTTACGTCTATTATATACTGACCAAGTATATATATTTTTTCAAGGTTCTCCATTTCTTTGTTGGATTTGGGGCCCTCTTAAGTCCTCTCATAGCAGATCCCTTTCTCTCTGAGACTAACTGCATCCAGTCAAATGCCACCCAGAATCGAAGCCACAACTTAGAGCACATCAGAAACTCTTTAGTACCTCACCACCCTGGGAATGTTTCCCATTATGTTCTTCCACTTCAGGGGACTTCAGTAACACAAGTGTCATATGCATTCTGGATTATGGCTGCAATCAATGTGAGTAATTCATATGCAGAACATCCCATTTTGATTTTTTTTGTATATTTTGTACTACGAGTGATTTTCACGATTCAAATAAAAATAACAGTTATTAATTTATACATAGATTTTTTAAATGTATAAACTACTTCTGTTTGTTTACAGAGAGCTAGACTGATAGACATTGATGATTACTGTTTAGTAGCTTGATTTACTCATTTAATTTGTTATGTATGAATGTATGTATTTTATTATAGAGCTACCTTTGTACACAGAGCTATAGATTAAATACAAAATAAAATAAATTAGATTTAGTATTAAGTGCTAAGGGACCTTCTTACAATCTAAGTAATTCAAATAGCTCACTAGTTATTAGTGTTCTGAAGTTATTACAAAACCATACATTACATTCCATAGTTACAACTTCAGCAGTTCTAAATTATGAATGGACCTTTTCACAGCTTCCAGTGCCCATTGCAGTTTTTTACCTACTATACAAGGAAGGTATGGTTCCAGGATGTTCCATACACAGTGGTGGCCTATTATCAGCAGATGAGCTGGCCATGGAAACCCATAATGGAAATGACTCTCAAAAAATAGAAGCACACGAAGAGCAGGGTATGCATAAGCTTCACTTTTGGGGGGGGGGGTAAAAATACAATTTGTTTCATGTCTTCATTTTACAACTAATGAAGTGATAATAGCCATTGCCAGTGCCTTAAATGAAAACCTCTTGTAACCATTGTAATGTAGATTATTTGAATATGCTCAGTCTCAACAAAATAAACCTGAAAATTTACTAGGCTTTTTTGAAAGGAGCATCAATGCATTTGTGTAGTGTAATCAGCCACCTTTACAGAGGAATCATTAATGGCGGAAATGAAATTTGCAATCAATTCAAACTTGTAAATACACGGATCAGCTTGCTGGTTAAACACATCTGTCTTTTTTCATTATATGTTGGTTAATGGCTTATTGAAATGTAGAACTGCCTATAAGCATAATATATTCAGCATATTCAGTATTCCCCTACCATTAATTCTCAATAACTTCCATTATCAAGTTAGCTCTTATTATCTTTTCATATTAGTAAGTTAAGAAAGTATTTGTTCTACCCAGGTTGTGCCCCACACCAAAAGTATTGTAAAAAGATGTGAATATTTAAATACAGGGTGTAATTATTTTGGTGCATGAGCCGATACTTTCTTAAATAGCTCACCAGTTTCTTCCCCAGTTCTGTGCTCTTTCTGCCTTCTCTCCTCTCCTCCCTGATCTCTGTGCCCTTTCTCCTCCCTGCTGCTTCTCCTTCATGTGCCCTCTGTCTCCCCCACTTAGTTTTAGTGAAATAGGATACTCTTTGTGATGTAAAATGCATGTACCTTTTCCTCTCTGTTACTGCTGTCTAAGGTGAGTTATGATCCAACAGATATCACAAGGTGAGGAAAGAAATAGAAAGTACTAATAAATTTAAGTCATATAAACCATATGTACTGTAAAGCCCATATTGTACTCAAAGATTCACAATAACTGTTAGGGTAAGGGCACACTGGGCGATTTGGGGAGATTTCGCACTTTACATTATTACTTTCTCGGTCTCTCCTATCTCCACAGATGTTTGTGCTCCTGACCTTGTTGTAGAAGGCCCTTTTATCATAGACATACTTAGATTGACCTCTAAGCACTCTTTATCTACTTTGTCCAGGTTTACTTCTGTTAAGAGAATTCTTAGTGATGCAATTCAGTAAACGTTAACAAATGACTTCCTGCTTTAATCATTAAAACTATCTGGGACAATTTGTAACACAGATTGGAATAGATATATGCATTGCTGAGCTCAAAACTGAATTGAACACAAATGTTTGCTTTCTAAAACATAGAATATTTGCTTCTAATGCTAGTATCATATTGCATCTATCTGCACAAAGCAAATACCTTAGAATTTAGCACCCAAGTGTTTGTAAAAGAGTTGCTTTTTTGGATGATATATTTAAAAAAACATATAATCGTGCATATGTTATGCAGTCACCTGTTAGTCAAAAACATGGTGCAATTTTTCATTTACAATATAGGAGAGCTGGAAGTATAAATGAAACATTTCAGAATAAAATTTTTTTTGAGATTATCGGAAGAGCATTCATTACACTGACTCCCTCCCAATCCCATGTAGAATTCAAGAATGATTTTATGCTGAAAATTTTGGGTTTTCTTTAATTTATGCATACATACATCACAAAACCAGCATCTGGTTTGATAAATGTCTGTTTTCTTCAATTGAATTCAGGTCATGTTGTATCAGTACTTTGCTGCCAGAGCAAGAAGATTTGGAATGCTCCCTATACTTTTTTTGCTATTCACACCTGTGCAGCTATAACTCTCTTCATGGCAGATGGGATAGTGGTAAGTTCAGTTTTGATGTCAGATTGTCTATGTAATACACGCAAAAAAAAAGATTTAAAAAATGCTAGCACAATCACCCTGTGTAGAAAATATTTTGACTGTAAAGGGGCAGGGCCACTGTGCGGCCAGGACAAAAACGGAGGAAAAAAAGCTACGTTTACAGGGGATTGGGACCGGGCCGAGGGGTCTTTTTAGGGATATTACAAATTTACCGGAAGCTACATTTCCAGTAAATTTGTAATACCGGCCCCAGCCTTGGCAGATGTTTTACCGGCTGGATGGCAACACTACCTAGCACCCACATCCGAGGCCTCAAGGTGCATGTGCACCACTGTGCAAGAGCAGCAATGCTGCGTTCCTAATGCGGCTGGGCGCCATAAAATTTCGCCACCCTAGGCCCATGCCTTTGTGGCCTTGCCACAAATCCTGGCCTGGGAGGAGGGGTTGCACGCATTAATTGTCCGGTGCTAGGGCCATGCATTGGCGGGGAGGGTTGGAGGCATGCGCGTGCAAACGCCCAGCGCTTGGACCATGCAGCCTTGGGGAGCCACGCTATCAAATCCGGCCCTGAATGCTTTTGAGGCAAATGAACCTAAAGCTGGCCATAGATGCAAAGATCCGATCGTACGAATCATCGTACGATCGGACTTTCCCATCTCCCGACCCGCCACTAACCATTCAGATCAAAGTCTTACCAGTCAGATTAGTAAAAGAACAGATCAGCAATGTTCTGCCCCTGACAGCAATCGTACGATATCTATGTCCAACCAAAGCTAGTGACAGTCTCCCACTGAAAATCGTACGATCGGCAATACACGCAGAGATATTATCGGCAGCCGACAGAAATTTTCTAACCTGTCCGATCGACCAAACGACCGATCTCCGCCGGACGAAAAATGTCGGGACTCTCCGAAAATCGTACGAATCCTCGATTCGCACGATCAGATCTTTGCGTCTATGGCCAGGATTAGAGCTACCACCACCACCACCTCTGGACCAGGCGTTAGAGCCAGGCTTCCCTCAGTGCTCTACATAAATCGCTACATAATTGCACTTATTTTGTTAAATCGCCCACAATTGTGGTAGGCACAGCAGAGTTGCACAGCATATTTGGGGGAAATGCTCACTGCACTTATGGTTGTAAATTAAAAAAATCTCAAAAATTACATAAATTCACATTTCCATGATTTCTATTTAAAAAAACAATTCTTATTTTTTCACTGATTTACTTTTTCTTTCTGTAATAATAAAACAGTATACATTACTTAATCATTACTAAGTAGCTTACTATGTTTTTGATAGCCTTAAGGAATGGTGCTCTAAATTACAGAAAGACGCATTATCCAGAATACAATCCTTCATGATAATCGGTATCATAGCTATATGATACAGTCCAAAGGGAATAAGCAATAGTATAGTAATGGCAGATACAGATATGTAATACAGATATGGGATCCATTATCCGGAAACCTGTTATCCAGAAAGCTCTGAATTACGGAAAGGCTGCCTCCCATAGACTCCATTCTAATCATATAATCCAAATTTTTAAAAATGATTCCATTTTTTTCTGTAATAATAAAACAGTACCTTGTACTTGATCCAGACTAAGATATAAATAATCCTTACTGGAAGCAGAATCAGCCTATTGGGTTTATTTAATGTTTACATGATTTGTTATCCGTAAAAACCCAGCTCCTTAGCATTCTGGATAACAGGTCCCCTACCTTTATAGTAGAATAAAATAGTGATATGCAATATGTTAGGATAACATCATTGTGTATGGGCCTGTAGTAAAGAATCCCATATATCACACCTTTCTCTTGCAGGGGGGATACTCTGGCTTTGTGTATAGTTATGCTGTAGAGCAGCCACTAAATCTAGCTCATAAAACAGCCGGATACCTTCCTAGTCTCTTCTGGGCTTTCATCACCTTGGGAAGATTGATTTCCATTCCAGTTTCCTACAAAATGGCACCTCGTTCCATGTTATTTATCAACCTGGTAAGAAAGCTTAGTTTCTGAATGAATTATATTAGAATTTAAGAATTTAAAAGTTTAAAAACATGAAAATGTTTTTTCTCATAAAAAAGTTGATATTGGCTGAAAATCATATAATAGCAAAATAGCAAATCTGGAATGCTTCTGTTGCAGTTGAAATATATATACAGTATATATATATATATATATATATATATATATATATATATATATATATATATATATATATATATATATAGTGAAGGGAAAAACCGGCACTCACGAAAATGTCTTCAATTATGCCTGGGTGCAGTCCTAGTTGAAGTTTGAATATAAAGCTGGAAATGGAGATCGCACTCACAGGTCTTAGAAGTGTTTAAATGTCTTTATTCAGTGGACAAACGCTGACGTTTCGGCTGACACGACAGCCTTTCTCAAAGAAAGGCTGTCGTGTCAGCCGAAACGTCAGCGTTTGTCCACTGAATAAAGACATTTAAACACTTCTAAGACCTGTGAGTGCGATCTCCATTTCCAGCTTTATATATATATATATATATATATATAGTTTGCAAAAACGAAGATGCACACCAGGATTTGGCAAAAAAGTTAAAAATTCATTTTTATTAATTTACATTTAAAAAAGAGCTGGTCAACGTTTCGGTCTAATTCTAAGACCTTTATCAAGACCCTGTTCACAGTAAGCCCTCCAAGAATAAATAACTAAAAACATGTCATTCACCGCTTCGTGCCCGCCCCCATGATGGTCATGTGACTGAGAGGAAACCCATCACCAAATGTTGAAGTAAATAGTATCTTTTTGCTAAGATTTAAAAACAAAATGTTACATATAAATATATTAAATGAAACATACAGAATCTTAGACATAGTCACTTGTTATTACTTGAAGGTAGCACCCAGGTATTTCACTTTAACGGTGTGCGCTAGGAGCTTTCTGGATTGTATATATATATATATATATATATATATATATATATATATATATATATATATATATATATATATTGCATTAGCTGTAAACAGTTGAGTTAAAGCTACATTTGTGACTATAATGTTTCTGTTTATTATGCTGAATGGTATCATTTGGGGCAAAGTAGATGGTATATTTATAAAGCTTCAATGTATTCCTTAAAGGACAAGTTAATTAATTGGAGGGTGTCCATTTGTTAGGTCGTGTTACCTACATTCTTTCCTGGGCAGGCATATTTTTATCCAAAGAGGAGCACAGAAGCAATCTTTATATAACAATTCCTCCATCTTACCTGATTTCTTAGGGTTTGCAAATGTAGACTTATACTTGCACGTGTGCAGTATACTAAAATCTTGGAATTCTATTGTGCTGCACAAGAGTGAGTCTAAAGGGATAATTACTGTACATATTCTCTGGGCAGAACACATCTGCCTGCAAAAAGACTGTTTTGTGCACCTTACTCTGGTTAAAAGGAATCTGACGCAAGTCAGCGATATATCCTTCAGGGCAGCCGCAAGTCTCTGTGCCCTGTAATGGAGTGCAGCAATTCATTTGCACATTGCCTTGAAGGTCATAAATAACCTCTTGTATCCACACTTATTAATTCACTTGTGTGTGTGTGTGTGGGGGGGGGGGTAACAAACATATTATACTTATACTTATTTATACCAATAAATGAACATTTCATTGTTATCACCTGGGATCATGCATACTTAAAGGAACTGTTCAGTGTAAAAATATAAACTGGATAAATAGATAGGTTGTGCAAAATAAAAAATGATTCTAATATAGTCAATCAGCCAAAAATGTAATCTATAATGGCTGAAGTGACTGGATGTCTAACATAACAGAACAGAACACTACTTCCTGCTTTGCAGCTCTCTAACTCTGAGTTAGCGACTTGAAGGGGGCCACATAGGACATAAGTGAGTTAAGTGAGTTCAGTGAGTTTGCAATTGATCCTAAGCATGCAGGTCAGATTCAAAAGCAAACAGTTATGACCCATATGCCCCCCCCTCTAGTCACTGATTATTGACTGGTAACTAATCAGTGGAAACCAAAGGGGCTGCAAAGCAGGAAGTAGTGTTCTGCTCTGTTCCAGTCATCCAGTCACTCCAGCCTTTATACATTAAATTTTTTGCTAACTAACTATATTAGAAACATTTTTTATTTTGCACGGGCTATGAGTTGTCAAGTGTCCAGATTTCACCCAGACAGCCCGGTTTTTGGAAGGGCATGTCCAGGGAAAAGCGCCTGTCCAGATTTCCAAGTTAGGGAATCTATACTTTGAACTTCTATACTTTGAAGTTAATGACATGACAATCAGCCAATCGCTGATTGTCACATAATCAGCCCCCAACCTACATAATTTGCCCCACCCCCGAAGTCATCCACCCCAGCCCAATTTTCCCTCAATTGAAAAGGTGGCAACCCTAAGGTCTATCTATTTACCCAGTTTTTATTTTTATAATGAACATTTCCTCTAAGCATTTCTGCACCAAAATCCAGTCTGTGTGTGTGCTGGCAAGCCAGTTCTTGTTAGTACTCATGTATACAGGGGATGGAAGGCAGCAAATTTGGTGTTCTAAAATTCATGTCAGCAAACAACCCATGTGCCATCAGCCTAAGAGTGGTTTGACCCTCAAACAGAACTGCTGAAAACCTGTTATTAGCTGTCTAAGGACAGTGGCACAATAGACATTTTATTGATCACGTGAAGATGTACTTCCCAAAATAACTAAGTTGGCTGCCTATATCATTTCTATTGCTTCAGCTGGAACAGGTTATTTAAATGAGGCACTAGAACTCCTTGCTTAAAGGAGAAGGAAAGCCATGGATGCACTTTATTGCCAATAGATTAGCTGCAATAGTGAAAGCTAGAATACTATATTTATTCTGTAGAATATTTTACCATACCTGAGTAAAAAGCTCTAGAAGCTCTCTGTTTATTTAGGATAGCAGCTGCAGTATTTGCTTGGTGTGACATCACTTCCTGCCTGAGTCTCTCCCTGCTCTGGGCTCAGATTACAGCAGAGAAGGGAGGGGAGCAAACTGAGCACGCTCATGCCCGGGGCAATGAAGTTTAAGCTGACGGCAGGAAGTCTAATACAGAAGCTCATGTGTACACAATAGAAAGAAAGAAATGCAGTGTTTCTTTTGACAGAGAACTCAGAGCAGCACTACTTTGAGGGTTTACTGGTATATTTAGGTGGACCTTTCTGATAAGGCTTACTTAGTTTTAACCTTTCCTTCTCCTTTAACATAAGTACAATGCATAGGCTTGTGCTGAATATACATTTTGCCTGCTGTTTGAAAAATTATATTGTTTTTGTTATTTTTTGAGGCACACAGGAAAATTTTAAATATTCCATCTTCGGTTTTGCATGGTAATCAGATTACCACTTCTTTTTGTAATCAAAAAACAACCTGTATGTAACTTCCTAATGTAGCTGAGTTTTAGTAGAAGAATGTTTGCTACAACATTTCAGAGGAAGTGTCTCAGCTGCCATTTGTCTGGATTTATTGGAGATGCCTGTAGTCAACTTGGGCAATTTTAATTTGTGTCAGAGTCTCTTGTAGCCTTGTAATACTTAATTTTATGATAATGAATTTACTGTGTATGAGACAATTACATTGTGCATTTTGATCCTATGTATATTTTTTGCCACCAGATTGGGGTCACTACCACATTCCTGTTCTTGCTGTTGTCACAAAATAGCACAACTGGAATTTTTGTAGGAACAGCCTTACTTGGTCTTTGGCTCAGTAGTGTGTTTCCCAGCATGTTGGCCTACACGGAAGACATGTTAAATTATAAAGGTAAAGTTCTCAGACTTGCATGCATGTTCTTTTTTGCAGAGTACCATTAATGGGCACCGAGAAAGAAAGAGTGAGAGGCACAAAACTGAAGAAAGAGTATATATGGGTTAAGTTTACTAAAGAAGGAAAGTTAAGATGAGTCACTAGTCAGATGAAAATATACTAAAATTAATATAGGTAAAGTGATAAAGGTAGTTCACCCTAGTTAACTTTTAAAAAGGTCTGTTGTTAGTAATCTTTTAGATGGTATTCATTTTTTAATAGTTTTTTTAAATTATTTGTTTTCTAATATCAGTAATAAATACCCTGGGGTCCATAAATCAATTGGTTTGCGAGGATAGCATTGTATTTATCTTTTTTATTATTTATCTTTCTATTTAGGCACTCTTCTATTCATCTTATAGTCTCAAACCTCTGCCTGATTGCAAGGGTATATTGGACCATAGCAACAAGAGAGCTTCTAAAATTTCAAATTAAATAATTCAAAATAGGAAAATACCAGTTGCAAATTGTCTCTGAGTATCTATGTATTGATTGGGGAATTTACTGAAATGCTTTTTTTAGAATATGTTTATCACTGTTGTAAAATGATAGGCTAGGAGCTAGTTAGATACTATGAAAAAGCATACTTTTGGACCACCACTTGTAAAATGTGTAGCTAGAAGCAGCAGCAGAGTTGTTCTTTTTATCAATAAAGAGAAGGTTTTCATAGTTTATCTGAAACTTCATGGAGCAAGGAGAGAGAATATTTTGAAGGCTAAGAAATGGAGTTGTTTGTAGTTGCATATGCACAGTATAATCAAATTCCAGCAAGAGCCAGCAATGCATGTGTGTATTGATCTTAACCAACCGGGACCGGAACTAGGGTAGGCAGTAGATCCACATGCCCAGGGCACAATGGGCAGTGCAGTTCCTCTCAAAAATGTAATTTATCACATCAGTAACTCTGCTCCCACTGCCTTGAATTTGTCCAGGGGTACTCCAAGTTCCTGGGTGAGCAGTGGGTGTCTTGCAATATTGAATGCATATTGATGTCACTGTTAGTACTAACTGCAAGCTCATTATGGGGCGCCATTTGTTCCAAATAAATTCTGTATACAGAAATATCCCTTGTACACTAAGGGGCAAATTCATCAAGGGTCGAATATCGAGGGTTAATTAACCCTCGATATTCGACTGGGAATGAAAATCCTTCAACTTCGCAAATCGAAGTCAAAGGATTTTGCGCAAATACTGAGATCGAACGATCAAAGGAATAATCGTTCGATCGAACGATTAAATCCTTCGAATCTAACAATTCGAAGGATTTTAATCCAACGATCGAAGGATTATTCTTCGACCAAAAAAAATGTGCCAAGCCTATGGGGACCCTCCCCATAGGCTAACATTGGGTTCGGTACCTTTTAGGTGGCGAACTAGGGGGTCGAAGTTTTTTCGACTATCGAATGGTCGAACAGTCGAACAATTTTTAGTTCGAATCCTTCGATTCGAAGTCGTAGTCGAAGGTCAAAGTAGCCCATTCGATGGTCGAAGTAGCCAAAAAAAACACTTCGAAAAAAAAAAAAACACTGGCGAAATATTTTTTCTTCTATCCATTCACTCGAAGTTAATGAATTGACCCCTAAATTAATGTCTCTCAGGGTATATAAGTATTTGTGACCATATCCACAGATAAAAAATTTACAAAAGACCTATTTCTATTTTGTAACTACATTCTGTAAATCTTAACAAGCAATCTGTCTCACAAATGTATAACATCCATGTAACAGACTCAGTTATGTGTAAAGTTACTTACAGAATGAATTATGTAAAAAGAAAACTTGAACAGAATATGTAATTGTGTAACTAAATAGTGCATCTATTGTGTCATCAATAGTTACACTACTATATATTCTGTCCAAGTTTTTTTTTTTTACATAATTCATTCTGTAAGTAACTTTACATATAATAGTCTGTTACATTGATGTGATCTGTTTGTGAGTCAGATTGCTTGGTAAAATGTAAAGAATGATGTTAGTAAAATGTACGTACCATGAGAGACATTAATTCTGTGTAGTAGGGATATTTTTGTATACAAACTACATTTGGAACAAATGGCACCCCATACTAGGTCTGTGAGAAAAAAGAGTGAATCTGATGCATGCTTATATTTATGATATAGATTATTATTGTTTTGTGGAGTTTGCCTGTTCACATTTTGCTTACTTAGTAAACTATTTCTCCATCTACCTAATAATAGTGTGCTTTTTACTCATTAACAAACACCATTTTATGCCACCATATTTATTACTGGTATTTAAATTTGCAGGTTGTGCCACTACAGTCCTTGTTACTGGAGCTGGAATGGGCGAAATGGTACTTCAAATATTAGTTGGATCAGTAAGTGACTATTACTTATAATAGCCTAATATACACATACTTAGCTGTAGCAGATACCAAAGAAAACACGTAGCACATTTATTCCACTTAAAGTGTAAATACGCTTTGCATATAAAATAACACAAAATGGGCTTTTTCATTTACCTTGTTCTATGCTTTTTAACACTACACAAAATGCACCACAAACTAAGCACAAAACATCCACCATACTCATAGGATAGAATTTATGAGTTCAAACAACCCAAATAAAAAACAGGATCCCAGTTTATGACCCAGTTCTTGGATAAACATGTGTTTGATGTAGAGGGAGCCTAACACGTTTCAGGAGTAACTCCCTTAGTCATAGTCTTACAGAAATTAAAATACATCATAGTCACATGACTTGGGGCAGCTGGGAAATTGACAATCTAGCCCCATGTCAGATTTCAAAATTGAATATAAAAAAATCTGTTTGCTCTTTTGAGAAATGGATTTCAGTGCAGAATTCTGCTGGAGCAGCACTATTAACTGAATTTTTTTTTTTCCCATGACAGTATCCCTTTAAAGGGCCAGAGTATGATAAATCTCGAAAATCTAATTCAAGTTTTTAAAACAACTCGAATCGAGTTTGGATAATTCCCTAGTTGAATTTGAGAGTTTTGACCATCATTTTTTTTCAAAAGTTCGAATTTTCAATTCGACCCTTAATAAATCTGCCCCTAAGTGTTACAGTTATGAAAAACCCATCATTTTTATTGGTAAAGTCAGTTGGATTTAAAACCAGTGCACAGTAATGACATTGCAGGTTTTGCACGAAATGCCAAGTTTTGTAAGACAGGGGAGACTAAATTGGGTGCCAAAATATTGCCCAGAGTGGGGGCTCTCCTTGAGATATATTTGACATCACTATAAGACAGAACTTCAGTAAGTATAGTATTGTTATATAAGATAGGGAGGTATTTCTTTATTATCCCTCAAATCTATCTGATTATAATCCTCATTATATTCTGTCACAAAGAATAAGTTGTCCCTATCATTATCAGCTATATCTGTGGTGTTTATACAAATGGCCTGTAGATGTCACTGTGTCCAGACTTATACTGTGCATACTTCCTGACAGCTTAAAAGTGAAAGTAACAGTTACTGTTGTGTAATGGCTGCATGAGTCTCTGCTAATAAAGCACTGTTATACTCTACTCATCCTCGGCTACCCAAACATAACAATTGGCGACAAGAATGGCTCTTCTACCTCAGCAGCAGCCTGCACCTTTTCTTCCTTTTCTTCTTCCTGGATCCATATGTTTGAAAATTACATTATTGCTGCTGACCAAGGGGAGATTTCTGCTGCCAGAAAGCGTGCTTTACTTATTCACTGCCTGGGAGCAGAGGGACAGATTCTATACATTACCATTACCTGATGATACTTATGAAACTGCTCTTACTGCTATAAAGAACTTTTTTGTGCCAAGAGTAAATGTGGTTGCTGAAAGATATAAATTCCGCCAACGTGGACAACGTAATGGCGAATATACAGAACAATTTGTAGCAGCTTTGAGAGTGCTGGTTGTTACCTGTGAGTTTGGGAATCTAACAGATGAAATGCTAAGAGACCAAATAGTGGAAAAAACAAACTCACCTCGCATTAGAGAGAGACTGCTCCTAGAGCAGGATTTAACCCTTGCAAAGGCTATTACAGTTGCTAGCCAAATTGAAAACAGCTGGAACTGCTGGGAATGTACAAATTGTGAATTCAACACTGTGGCCTAATAATGCACAGTCACAGGCAAAATACACTGCAAAACCATACAGCAAATACAAATAGAAAACAACACACTGCAAATCATGTTGCATGTCCTGCAAAAGCTAAACGGTGCAGCAAATGCACAAAGGTTGCACATTTTGCCGTAGTTCTGCTAAAGATGTTCATGAAGTCACTACTACAAATGTCAGTATTAAGTGTGGATAAAGCTGGTACATTTATTCCAGACGAGTTTATATGCAGTTAGTGTCAGTACTGCTTCTGCTTACAAGGGACACTCCATTAACCTGATGCTTGATACAGGTTCAGCTGGTTCTATACTACCAAAGGATATTTTCTTGAAATACTTTGCAAAAGATCCGCTTGTTGCACCTGCCCTGAAACTGGTCAGTTACTTAAAGGATCCAATCCCTGTGCTTGGTTGCTTGCCAGTGACTGTACAATTTGAATCAAATACTGCAAAATGTGACTTTTACATTGTGAATAAGGGTACTGCTATACTTGGAAGGGATCTCTTTGCTGCATTAAACCTACAATTAATTGATGGTCTCATTACTACAGCACCAGTGCCTGTCACACAGCCAGTGTCTAAAATTTCACCACAAAGCAACACTTCACTGGGCTATGCAAAGAACTTTGTACACAAAGTTAAGTTGAGACCAGATGTAAAACCAGTACCATTTCCTGATTCAGCATGGGAAAAACTTGCTATTGATATTGTCGTTCCTTTTACAGATGCTCCAATAGACTGTAGATTTGCAATAACCTTGTTAGACTATTACAGTAAATGGCCTGAAATTGCATTTGTTTCTCATTTAACATCAGCTACAGTAATAACATTTCTGTTTACAGTCTTCAGCAGAGAAGGTAATCCAAAGGAGTTAATATCAGACAACGGACCACAGTTTGTCTCATATGAGTTTGAATCCTTTCTGAGAGAGAGGAATATTGTGCATAGGAAATCTTCAGTGTATTACCCACAAGCAAATGGAGAAATCGAGCGATTCAACAGAAGTCTGAAAGAAGCACTACAGACAGCAAATTTTACTGGGAAATCTTGGAAAGTATTTACAACAGAGTTCCTACCTAGCTACAGAGCAAAGTGCCATGCAACAAACCAATCATCTCCAGCTGAATTATTACATGGCAGACAGATGCGCACTAAGTTACATGTTGCAGACATCAAACTTCCCCAAAAACTGTGCTTACAAAATCATCTACTGCTGACATTGTGAAACCGTCAACAAGCGAAATGCAAGGCTTATACTGACAGAAAACGTGGTGCTAGAGAAGTACACTTTCAGCCTGGATCTTTAGTCAGAATTAAGAAACCAGGAATACTGAAACAAGGGCAATCTAAATTTACTACACCACTTAAAGTGAGACGCCAGCGAGGACCATATACATATGAACTGTCTGATGGACGCATATGGAATGGAATGGTCTTGCTCCTGTTAGATATGACTTTGGAGAAGCTCCATTTGATGAAGGACATTTTCCTACTCCTGATGTCAACTGCAATAGGCCTGAAGAAAGTGAACCTATAAGGCGTACTGAGAGAATCGGAAAACTACCTGCATGGACCCAGGACTATGTGATGTGAATAATGTACATTATTGCTTTAAGATGCATTGTTGTTGCTTATTACATTTGCCCAAATGCTTTCCTACTATAGAAGGAATACGGAAAACGTGTTTTTTTTCTAAACGCATCAGTTATTAGTGCTGCTCCAGCAGAATTCTGCACTTAATCCGTTTCTCAAAAGAGCAAACATTTTTTTATATTTAATTTTGAAATCCGACATGGGGCTCGACATATTGTCAGTTTCCCATCTGGCCCCAGTCATGTGACTTGTGCTCTGATAAACTTCAGTCACTCTTTACTGCTGTACCCCTCTCCCTTCCCCCCCCCCCCAAAAGAACAACGGGAAGGTAATGAGATAGCAGCTCCCTAACACAAAATAACAGTTCCCTGGTAGATCTAAGAACAGCACTTTATAGTATAATCCAGGTCCCACTGCGACACATTCAGTTACATTTAGTAGGAGAAACAACAGCCTGCCAGTGTGCTGGCTCTTTCTGAAATCACATGACCAGGCAAAATGACATGAGATGTCTGCCTATTGAAATTATTTGCAGTGTAAACAGTGTAATTTAGAAATAAAAACTACATCGTGAAAATCATGACAAAATCCATTTAAATAAAGATTCTGGCCCTGTCATAGGACTTCCTTATTTAATACTTTGAATAACCTCTCTCATATATACTGTCTGTTACCCAATTCCTTAGACTGCTTCACAAATGTTTTACTAAAATTTAAGCGATATCTAACAAATTGGCCATACGGAATACTTTGTACGGCACGATGTGCTTGAAAGGGGTTGTCACATCCATAGACACAAAACATTTAGACATTTTGTCGCCTAAACCATGTTCGGGAGTTTTAACCTTGAAAGCAAGTCAGTTGCAGGTAAAACTTAGTCCCTGTATAAAATATATAATGAAGCAGTAGAATTCTTAATTAATCAGATGAAAGTTGAGTGTAGGACTGGCCTTACTGGGGATGACTTTGACGTAGTTGGACAGCTTAAATATATTGCAATATATTGACCAACAATCCCTGTTTTGTAAGGCATCTTTGGTAGCTTTAGGCACAAAATGTCTCAATGTCTTAAATATATTGATAATGGGTTGAGTGCAGAGGAATCTTGTATTTGTCTATATATATATAGATATATATATATATTTGAAGATGCTTGGGTGTCCGCACTCTGTCTTTGTCGCAGGCAAGATGCACGATCAATTGAAATGATACAATCGATGCAGGGATCAGCACACTCTAGTAAAGGTGAATTAAAGTGTTTTTATTTGTAACACAGTATTGTCCAATGTTTCGGTCCCACCTGGGGACCTTTACCTTGATAAAGGTCCCCAGGTGGGATCGAAACGTTGGACAATGCTGTATTACAGTATATATATATATATACTGCACAATACTGACAGATTAATATAAAAGTATCTCCATACAGGAGATTATTTACTAACATAGGGTACATTTGCCGAAGCAGTTGTATGTTTTGTTTAATTATTTTTCCTGAAGCAGACTTATCATTGCTGTTGGTTACTGAATTGGAACAAAACTGCAGTTTTAGCAATGTGTTCTAAAAAGCTCTGGTATCCCATGCTAGACCTGGGTTGTACTTTCACATGTTTAGCATGTTTATTACATTATTCCATTGTCTCTTCAACAATCTTGCCTTTCTTATGCCATTGCAGGTGATGCAGACACAAGGCAGTTACAGTTTCCTGGTGTGCGGAATCTGTTTCTCTTCACTGGCATTCACATTCTATGCTGTCCTTCTTTTAGCAGACAATTTGCATAACAAGAAATCAGATGGTAAAGTGTATTCCTTGCATTTACTATGTCTTCTTCTTAAAGCTTGTTGTTGTAGCATTTACTGTAGCAGTGGAGTAACTATAGAGGAAACAGACCCCGCAGAATGTGGGGACTGTATTCTCTATAGCTAATAAAAAAAAACCTCCTCCCCAGCCGATCTCTTACCTGCGACGAAGACGGGGAAAGCAAGTCAGGTGGGAGTGGGCAGGGTCAGGGAGTGGGTGGGGCAGAGGCAGGACATGGGAGGGGCAGAGGCAATGTGGGAAGTTGGTGGGAGGATGGGGATCAGAGTGTGCCGGGCCCCTCTGTGAAAAATGGCCTACTTAACCTTGTTGTTTTAATAATGATAAAATTATATTTCCCAGATTTTATTATTGTTAGTTATGGACACAGCCATAAAAGGGATCTCACCCAAAAATAGATTTTTGGGAGAAAAAGGTCTTTCTACTCTATGTCGCTGTTCTAAGTTTGCCAATACATCAATTATAAGTGCAGAAAAGTAACAAACAAAACTATTGGAATTGTTTTGACAATGCATTGCGTACAGGAAGTGCAATGACTATGTTAGTCAATGAGTGTTTGTGGGAAAAATCTGTGGTTTTAAAAGAGCGTAATGTAAAGGATGAATATATTCATAAAAGAAATATGTTTTTGTTGTAGCGGGGGAAGCCATTTTGTATTTCAAATCACAGTTGTAAATACTTATTAATTTGTGATAACATCGGAAATTATAAGGTCCTATATGAGCTGGGTGTCCCATAATATATTCAAGGAGAATATTATATATAGGGAGCCCTAGTTTCTCAGGCAAACAGCATTATTATATTGGCTTTGGCACTAATTAAATACTTATAAACTATGAACAGGAACCCACTGTTCCAGATCCCTGTGCTTTTTGGTAGTGATACACCACTGACATTACAGCAGGAAATGGAACTTCTCTATGGAATATTGTGGAAAGAATGTCCAGTGTGTCATAGTTCTGAAAGGAGATTTGCTTTGTACACCAGAGAGCTAGTGCCAAGGCCCTGGAACACCAGGGGCCCACCCAAAAACCTGAGACCAGGGGCCCACTCAGCACCGGATTTCCTGGGCGGGTGACCCTAGAACGTGTGGTCCTGACTCCCGGCTGCACTGTCCTAGTGCCCGCCACCACTACCCCCCCTGCGCGCGTATGTGCCAGAAAGTGGCTGGGCAGCATACCGGCCCTAATATTTTGCAGCTCTAGAACCGGGCCTTTGTGGCTTCGCCACAAATCTGGGCCTGAGCCTACTCTCAGTATTTTATTCTTCCTCTCCTTACGCAATCTCTATTCTCTTTCTTGAAATACTATAATATATTATTCCATCTATTTAGCCTCTTTGTTCTCATATAAATAGGGAATGGCCATGAAATAGGCTAAAAGTTTCAATGAGGGACCACTGAAACCTGGCCCCACTGGGAGTTTTCCTGGTATCGACAGTGCCCACATTACATGTAGCAAACATTAGCATCTTCTTACCATTTTGTTTTTCTCTGTAGATTCATCATGCAAACCCCCAGAACTTGATGGAGAAGCTTCTTCATATCAGAGATGAAGTCAGCACTAAATAAACTTTCTAAAATGAGTGTACTGCTTTTCTCATCCTCGTCCATGCCAATGACTAAAGATGGACAATGCCTTAGAAATGATAATGGTCAATATGGGGCAAACAGATTTGAGTGTGAGAGAGTGTGCACCACATGTACTTAAAGTGTCCCCCAAACTGTTTGATTAAAGAGTAAAAAGATAATGCAATAAAAGAACCTTAGCAACCAAGCAGCTGCTAGTGTTTGCTAGGCAGCTTTTCAAAAGCAAACATCTGATTAGTTGCTTTGGATTATTAAGACTTATTTAAGGTAAATTTAGAAATTTTTAGAAAGAAAGAATAAATGCTTTGTTCACTCATAGCTTTATTGAAAATGTGGGGATCATAGACATGTAAAAAAACAAAGTACCTCAAAAACTTTGTGCCAGGTATACAGTCATATGAAAAAGTTTGGGAACCCCTCTTAATTCTTTGGAGTTTTGTTTATCATTGGCTGGGCTTTCAAAGTAGCAACTTCCTTTTAATATATAACATGCCTTATGGAAACTGTAGTATTTCAGCAGTGACATAAAGTTTATTGGATTAACAGAAAATATGCAATATGCATCATAACAAAATTAGACAGGTGCATAAATTTGGGCACCCCAACAGAGATATTACATCAATACTTAGCTGAGCCTCCTTTTGCAACTGTAATAGCCTCCTATAGCCTTTGATAAGGGTTTGGATTCTGGATGGCGGTATTTTTGACGATTCGTTCATATAAAATCTGCCGAGCCATATATACAACTAAACTACTTGCTCTGTTGTGTTAATTAAAGATCTATGAATTCTAGTTAAAACATTGCACCCAAGGTCAAACATTTGTGAAAAACATGGAATGCTTGCTCAGTTTAACACATCATGCATCTCTTACATGTTATAACCCTTGTTTTACCCTGAAAGAACAGCTGTAGAACAAATATTATGAACAAATATGCCAAGATATTAGTTAACCTCTCTGTCTGCCACAGATCTAAGGCTTTCTGGCAATAGTTTTGGTAGCTTAGAGACGGAAGTAATATTTACCTATTTACCTACGGTATTTTGAATTCTTCAGAATGTGTACCTTGTTTTTTTTCTGGGGTTTACTTAATGTTAGAGGCAATCTTTGAGGTATTCACAAGCAGGTCATGTTACAGAAGTGAATTTCTTAGATTGTCCTGAAAAAAGCAATGTATAGTTCCCTACATTAACTAAAAGTTGCAATAGGGACCCCTTAAAAAATCAGCTAACAGAACAATGAAACTGGCAGCGGAAGGATGAAAGGGGCTGCTTAAAAATGCAGCAAAAAAATAAAATAAAGTACTTACACCACAGGTTCATTTTCTGTGTTATTTTTTATCTAAATTTTTAGCTAGGGCTAAAGCACATGGTAGTTTTTGTAGGATGGTGTTGGATCGACAGATGGCACCCTTTAAGTCAGATGTACTGGCATAGGTCCAAATGTCATTGGACTGATACAAAAAATCTGCCATGATTTTCCATCCAACGCAACACCCCTGTGAGATATGAATGCTGCATGATGCGTTTTCATCCTAAATTTGATGGTGTCTGATAGTGATGGGCGAATTTATTCGGCAGGCATGGATTCACAGTGAATTTCTGCACTTCACCACCTGCAAATTTTTCCACGAAACTGCAGCAAATATTCGCTGCGGAAAAATTCGCTGCAACGAAAAAAGTTGTGGGGCTAAAAAATTTTGTGTGTTTAATTTCTTTGACACCCATTGACTTGAATGCGTTTTGATTATTTTTTTGTGTTTCACAAATTTTTTTTCAGTGCAGCAAAACGGGACAGATTCGCTCATCACTAATGTCTGGCAGACTTTTTATTCTCACTGAAATATACTGAGGGGCAGATTTATCAAAGTGTGAATTTAGAACTCACCACAATAAAACTCACTCACATTCTATTCATTCCTATGGGATTTTGAACAGCTTATTTATCAAATGGTAAATATGAATTTTGCAGGATCCTACAAAATCTCATGCTGTTGCGTGCTGTTGCATGAAAAGATTTTGTAGGTCAGATAAAATCTAACCCACTAAATCTGATGAAAATCTCCTGTGTAGGAGACTTACAGTGTGTCTAATACAGGGCCGGGCCAAGGGGTAGGCAGAGTAGGCACGTGCCTAGAGCAAAAAGCTAGGGGGCGCCAGGCACGTACCTCCTCTGTCACCTACCCCCAGTCCGGTGCCCGACTCGCTGTGGTTTTTACGTCTTCTTGGGCTCCTGCGGATGTGCATTGTCTCTGCAATTTACGCATGCGCATGTTCCTACCCAATTCGCGCATGTTCCTACCCAATTCGCGCATGTGCGGAAGCGCAAAGGAAGTAAAAACCACTGCCTTTCTTGCGCATGCTAGCGACACTTTGCGCATGCGCACTCGGGCTAAGCCGGTGCCGCGCGTCCCTTGAGCCTCCACCAGTGGCAGCAATTCTGGTATGATGGCGTCTGCTTTTCTGCCCACACGCTCCTCCGTGCATGCATGTGTTCCCCTGCACATGCGCCCATACGCACGAGCGTGTACGCATCTCCAGTGTGTGCGCTAGTTCGCGCATGCGCTGGTTCCCACGGGCAATTGAGGAGGAGGCGACAAATTCGGCTGGGTTGCCTTGGGCGCCTAGCCGACTTGGCCCGGCACTGGTTTAATACACAGCAGTATAGGGGTTCCTGATGCCATTTATAGCTGTGGCTAAAACTTGAGAATTGTGAGTACACATGCAGAGAATACACATTTCCAGATATGAAAGAGTCCTGCCTGGGCCTTGGTTACCAGCCAATGTCATGTTACTTCTAAATCATCAATCAATTTTCAAAGGTACAATAAAAAACCAACACTGATTTCCATAAAATAAAGTATTTAATAAAAAAGAATTGAATTTATGTCAAGCATTTACAAACAAGCAGATAAAATGTAGGCTTTTTTGGTTTTCCAGCTGAATACAGAGCTATAGTTCTTGTACAAAATATGTAAATTGCATTGCATTTTTAGTCAGTATGTATTTATGCCTGCAGAATAAACAATAATATGAATCTGCCACACAAACCAATGCTTTTATTTTTCTACATTATAGAAGTAATGGTACTCTCACCCCCAAGCCCCACTTTTACAAAAATACTAGAATGCAAAAGAAACATACAAATAAAAAAGGATACAAAACATTTAACAGTTTCCTTACAACAAGATGTTAATCTGACAAAAACACCAGATATTGATTAAAAGTTCAAGCAACAGTCACTTTAAATATATATCTTTTGATTGTGTATAAAAAGCATATATCAACATTAAGACAGGTAAGTATCCCCAAACCATGATAATACTTAATTCAGATTTCTGCATAACGCACAGGGAAGAGATTGAACTGTGCACACCATTTCCTGTTTAGACAGAAGTTCTCTTTTTTTTCATTTGGTTAATCAAAGTGCTGTCATATGCGAGTCCAATATGGGGGTGCAGATGATCAGTAGAAGTGACTACATGTACAAATTTCCAGGCTTTTGTCTGATGGTAGCCATAAGCTTTAACAAGAAAGTCTGAAGTGAGGGTTAAAGCACTTAAAAATTGCTATTTGCTAGAGATGACAATTTGTAAGGTACCACCAAGTGCATATAGTTGCAACCCTTGGCTGGTATTCCTGTTCTTTGAAAATCACACTAGCCCAGGGAATCATCTATGTGTGCACGGACATGCCATTTTTTTCAATCTCCCAGGGCTTTCTTGCTCTAATTCAGGACTCTTGCATGTGTACAACATGTTGCTCCCAGTGGCCTTAAAGCAGGAGCTTATTTTTGAATTCCTGGCATGGAGTCAAGTTTTAGTTGCATAAAACCAGGTGTATTGGCAAACAGAGCCTCATGTAGGCTGCCAGTCCACATAGACTACTAAATAGCCAATCACAGCCATTATTTGGCACTCCCCAGAACTATTTTTCAAGCTTATGCTGCTCCCCAAATCTTTTTACATTTGAATGTGGCTCACGGGTAAAAAAAAGGTTTGGGACCCTGGCTTTAAGACAACACAAGCCATTTGATGCTACCATTTAGCCCAAAGAGACCGAGAATAACACTGATGTAACAAGCCCTACCCCTCTTTACCTTGCCTGCTGCAATACTTCATGCAGTACTGCACACACATATACTTACTCATAATAAGGAAAGGTTTACCTACAAGTCAAGGAATAAAATGCTCTTTTACATAAAGGCAAAGTGCAATTAAGTGCTAGTCATTTTGATAATGCTGAATTCCCTACCTGACATCAAACAGAGCAAGTTTTATTGTAATTGAAAATAGCTCATGCCAAATTAGGAAGGGACAGTTACTCATTCTACTACGTGTGTGCAGTCAGTACTCAGTACTCTTTGCTAAGCCAATCAACATGAACTACAGCTAAACGTTATACTTCCCAACAATTGGAAAATGGAGAAGGGGACAAAAATATCTGTATTGTGAAACAAATGTTTTGGCTACGTTAGTTTTGGGGCCACACCTCCTAAATACCACATTCTAGTGATGTGCGGGCCGGCCCGATACCCACGGGATTGGCATGTTCGGCCGACCTCGTACTCTTCTCTGCGGGTGGCCACCATCAAATGCCAGCTTCCGACTTCCGGGTTCTTCTTTTATAGATGCTGTCTGCCTGCTCGCTGGTCTATAAAAGAAATCCGGAAGTCGGGCAGGTGCAGGTCGGGGAAATCCTGACCCCCACATCACTACCACGTTCAATTTAAAACGTTTGGCAGGTTATGGAAAGTCTGAACACATTTCTGGGGTTTTTTGGGCCATGTTTTATGTGTTATAACAGTTTTGCTAATGAAGGTGAAAGTGCCCTTTAAAGGCAATTTGCAATTGGTTTTCATTTTGTGGTTTTTGTGTTATTTAGCTTTTTCTTTTCGGCAGCTCTCCTGTTTGCAGAACTATAAAAATGAAATAACGAAGACCAATTGAAAAGTTTGAAAGAATTGGTCATTCTATAAAATACTAAAAGTTAACTTAAAGGTGAAGCACCCGTTTAAGCTGCGAGTCTCCGTTTTCCCAAGAGGCTTATTTATCTTATTAGTTACAATTGTATCAAAATGCAGGCACTGTGTATTCTGGGGTTTCTGCCAAAAAGCCACTTATTTAATTAAGTGAAACTTTGTATCTTTTTCTGGCATCAGTGCAGGAGATCAAAGAGAAACTTGCGCACAAATCGGTAATTTTCTAAAGATCACTGCTTGTCTATATAATAACAGAGACATGAAGAGAATGGCAGGGAAGGAAGGATTGACATGGAAGATGAGTTCAGTAAGTGGTTTTGACTCACAGCATTTGATCATAGAATGAAACGAAAATTATGACAAATCTATAATTCAGCTCAGTATCTGGTCAAACTCAGCACAGCATTTTTTTTAAAAATTTTGATTAAAAGGGTTTTGTGTCCGTAAACAGTGAGTATAAAAGTGTAAAGCAGTGCTCTTTATGGGACAAGGGAAACCTTTCCTTGTTCTTAGTCATCATCTAGGGTCAATTCAGTCATTTTTAACCAAACAAGCTGTGTGTGTGGGGGGCCCTATGCAAAGCATGTAGCGCCACTTTCCTGTGCTCTAATTGGATAGTGACTGCGGAATATGTCTGCTAATGTCTCTTCATTAGTGTCAGTGAGTGAGGAGTCCCTGGCTAAAATGGTAACATCTCCTTGTGTCCTTTACAATTCGAAAATTGATGACTTATTTCTTCACTGTTACTGAAGACACTGATAAGTTGAAATTACAAATGATAGAGATACATGTTACGACCATTCACATAACAATAAACAGAATATAGTTATATGCTGCATCAAAATGATTGGTTGGTCATTTGTACATTACAGAAGAGGGGCCCAAAACAAGTAGACCGTGATTTACCAATCAATCTCAAGCTGGTGACCAGTAGTTTATAGAAGCCCACATTAGTTCCATTAGATCAACCTTCTGTCCTTTTTAAGACTTTTAAAACGCCAGCTTGAGAATTGAGGGCTGTTAAATACAACACTTCCTGTTTCCTCTTAATGAAATATGACCATACACTGGGCAGCTTACAGGGAACCTGACCAATCATCCTGAGGGCTGAACACAGGGTTAACCAAAGCTTTTGTTTTGTGTGTTAAGGCCAATAGCCATAGTGCTTGGAACTGTAGGATGTGAATAGGCTTAGCTTTACATCAGTGAAGTCTGGGCACCTGTGCATTACAGAGATGTTTGTATATACTGGTATGGGATCTGTTATCCGCAAACACGTTATTCAGAAATTCCGGATTACCGAATGCCTGTTTTCAAATAGATTCCATTATAACCAAATAATCAAAATGTTTAAAAACTATTTCCTTTTTCTCTGTAATAAACAGTGCCTTTTACTTGATCCCAGCTAAGATATGATTAATCCTTATTGGAAGCAAAACCAGCCTATTGGGTTTATTTAAGGTTTACATAATTTTCTAGTAGACTTAAGGTATGAAGATCCAAATTACTGCAAGATCCATTATCCGGAAACCCCCTGATCCTGAACATTCTGGATAACAGGTCTCATACCTGTATATGCACCTATACATTTATATACATACACACATAGATACGTGTTCTATCTAGAACTGCTTTGCTCCAAATTTCTTTTATAAAATATATAATTTGCATACATGCCCCCCTGCTAAAATACAATATCAAAAGAGTACAAATAATATCATATATATATATTTAAAATATTGCATATTTTCACTGTTCCTGCATTTTTTGCAATTAAAAAATTCAGCATCATTTTGCAAAGGTCAAGAATATGTGGTATGTATACCCCCCCTTGTTCAACATGAATGCAAAGAACATGCTTTTTTTGGCTATTGTTTTTATCATGAAAAGTACATGTTTTTTGTTATTTTTTTGAGATAAACAGGGCACACAGGGAAACTAAAGCTACTCCATGTTTGGTTCTTGCCAGGCAGATAACTAGATAACCAGTGTACAGATAATTCCCTTGCATAATGGATTCCTGCTAACAAAAAGTAAAAACAACAGATAAATTGGAGGGCTGTGCACTGGTAATCTAATTATCGACTTTGAAAGACCAAACAGTAGCTTAAATATACCTACTTATTAATTGAACTCATGTTGAAAAAAGGAGGTATACTGGTCCTTTCAAGGGACACTATTATCACATAATTACCCCCTTTTATTATAACATTTTTGACACAAGGATCACCATAGGCTACTGTCACACTACTTGTTTTCTCCACTGGCATTAAAATGGCTGATACTGGCTATGCCAACTTAAACTACAAGCACCTGTCACAGGCAGATTTCAACATGAAAACATTCAAATGTGGCCTCTGATTCTGACAGCTACAATCCCTGCCATAAAGTAAGACACAACTTCACTAGTTTTCCCAAAAGGTCAGGATCTGGATTTCCTCCATGCAAGTACAAAAGGTGCCAAAATGTTTCAACCAGTAAAATCATTTCCCCAGAACTGGCTAAAAGATAAGACTACAAAGAGTGATGGTAAATGGAACATTTTCTAATTGGACGTTAGTGGAGTACCGCAGGGCTCTGTACTGGGTCCCTTGCTTTTCAACTTGTTCATTAATGACCTGGAGGTGGCCATTGAAAGTACTGTTTCTATTTTTGCAGATGATACTAAATTGTGCAGAACTATAGGTTCCATGCAGGATGCTGCCATTTTGCAGAGTGATTTGTCTAAACTGGAAAACTGGGCAGCAAACTGGAAAATGAGGTTCAATGTTGATAAATGCAAGGTTATGCACTTTGGCAAAAATAATATAAATGCAAGTTATACACTAAATGGCAGTGTGTTGGGAGTTTCCTTAAATGAGAAGGATCTAGGGGTCTTTGTAGATAACACGTTGTCTAATTCTGGGCAGTGTCATTCTGTGGCTACTAAAGCAAATAAAGTTCTGTCTTGCATAAAAAAGGGCATTAACTCAAGGGATGAAAACATAATTATGCCTCTTTATAGGTCCCTGGTGAGGCCTCATCTGGAGTATGCAGAGCAGTTTTGGACTCCAGTCCTTAAGAGGGATATAAATGAGCTGGAGAGAGTGCAGAGACGTGCAACTAAACTGGTTAGAGGGACGGAAGACTTAAATTATGAGGGTAGACTGTCAAGGTTGGGGTTGTTTTCTCTGGAAAAAAGGCGCTTGCGAGGGGACATGATTACACTTTACAAGTACATTAAAGGACATTATAGACAAATGGCAGGGGACCTTTTTACCCATAAAGTGGATCACCGTACCAGAGGCCACCCCTTTAGACTAGAAGAAAAGAACTTTCATTTGAAGCAACGTAGGGGGTTCTTCACAGTCAGGACAGTGAGGTTGTGGAATGCACTGCCGGGTGATGTTGTGATGGCTGATAAACATAATATCCACGGCTATAGTGATACTAAAATCTACAATTTATATAGATATTGGTATATTTAGTGGGTGGGTGGGTGAAATTATGTGCGCTGGGTTATTTGTGGAGGGGTTGAACTTGATGGACTTTGGTCTTTTTTCAACCCAGCTTAACTATGTAACTATGTAAAAAAATGCTGTTTTACTAAATATTACACATTGCTCTCAGGCAAAGTAGGCACCTTGTATTGACCACAGTATGTCTTTCATTAAAAAATGAGCATTTGACTGAGCCGTTTTTAGTGGCCTTGGTTAAAAACAATGCATTAAACAATAATATTCATGCAATATTTAAAAGAACTGTAATAAGCAATTGATGCTCAGTTAGTTAATTAAGGAATGCAATGCTTATAGAAAGCTAAAATATACAACATGAATGAATTCCTCTCAAACATATACTGCAGTGCTTATGCTCTAAACACAGAAATTAACATATAGGAAGGAGCCAAAAAAAAAACCCAAAAACAAAACAGATTTGCCAGTAAGTAGGGCTCCTCTTCGCTGCTAAGCTCTCAATACAAGAGAGATGTCACCAGTATAGATCTGACCAAATGAAAGCAGTAACATGGAAGTCAGCCTCATTAAAAAATCACATTCAAAAATAAACTCACGGTAAACAAACACGTGACTGATATTACATATTGGTCCTATGTAGGAGAGTGTAAATAATTTTATCTTGCAACAAGCAAAAGAAAAAAAAACATTTTTTTTTTAAATCAAAGTGCCTAGAGTCAGGAAATCATACACCAAATAATAAGTGCTAACCTTTAACTGGGATTTAACTATATTTCAAATATATACCTTTACATTTGCATAGATCTCACAAGCTATCACATTTTGGATTTTGTTTTACAAATGACTCGACAGGAACATCTACCATGTGACACTGCTTCATGATAGGCAAGATGGCAGTCAAGGGTAACTGCAAGATCTACTGTGTTGTCTTTCTTTCATCCAGAAGAAATTGCAACTTTCTGCAATGTATCCTACCACTACCACTAGTATAAAAGGAAAACCATCCATCAGATAAAGTCAATTAGTGCAAAGCGCTCTTTTCATAATATCTGCAGTTTTCTCACTATTTTTAGAGATATATGAATGTAACGGTTATGTTTACGTGAGAACCATTAAAGGACAACTAAACCCTAAAAATGCCATATATTATATACTGAACTTATTGCACCAGCCTAAAGTTTCAGCTTCTCAATAGCAGCAACGATCCAGGACTTCAAAATTGTCACAGGGAGTCGCCATCTTGGAAAGTGTCTGTGACACTCACATGCTCAGTGGGCTCTGAGCAGCTGTTGAGAAGCTAAGCTTAGGTGTCGTTGCAAATTATCAAACAGAAAATGAGGTTGGCCTGTAATATAAGATGATGCTACAGGTCTGATTATTAAATTCTGATGCTAATTGCACTGGTTTCTGTGCTACCATGTAGTAATTATCTATATTATTTCAGCCTTATATTGTGACATTTAGGGGCACATTTACTAAGGGTCGAATTTCGAAGTGCTTAAACTTCGAAATTCGACCATCGAATTGAAAAAATTCGATAATCAAAGTTTTTTTTGGATTTAATTTAGCAGTTTTCGATGTGGTTGTGTTGGGCTGGTACAGAAGCCCAAAACATAATGTACAACATTTATAGCTACTTCTTTAGTCAAGTTTTAGTTCTCCTTTAAATGGTTTTTCTTGCATCATATGACAAAATGTATGCTTTACCTTTAACCTATACAGACCAAACAATTTTTTGTATATAAATTAAAATAATTCAGGGCATTAAGCCTTGCACTAGATGCATGTAGTGGCTACAGTTCAATGATTGCCAGCTAAGTAACATTACTAGAACACAGGATTTTAATTGGTAGGCAAGTATGGCTGACATTGCCCTTGTGTACAGCTTAAGTTCACTGTTTCCCTTTGGCCTATTAAGTGCTTTGGATTGTCTTTAAATAAGGAATATTGAACAGTACCTCCACCTGAGTCAAAATGGACCTTGACTGATTCTTGAATTTATGCCTGAGGTGTTTTAAACTCTTCAAAGGTTCCCATTTGTTCCAAACGTCATCCATCTCCTGGTCGACAGGTAAAATAATGGGTATAAAACAGTTAAGAAGTTTTATAATATTCAAAAGTAAACGATCTGTCGAAATAAGAAAATAATCAGTTCAAAAGGGCAGTATGCTTTCTAGTGTGTTGCCCTTGTAATGTGTTTTCATTTTACTTTTCACCTGATTTGTAGTTGAGACTTTTTTTTGAGTGCAAATGACCTTGGTTACATTTTCAGCAACATGGTGTCCCTGAATTTAGAAACAAATGCAAAATGAAATTGCACTACAAAATATAGAAGCTCTGTGATGAATAGTCCAGCAGGTCATACTTTTTTTTTCTTTTTCTGGCAGTTGAGCTTATGATACTATGTTATGAAAATAGAACTTTTTCTTTTAGTACATCCCACCCTGCTAATTTTCAATGTTTGCTCTGATGTTACAAGGTTTCTGCTAGGACTTCTGCAGGTCTGGAGAAAAGGGTCCCGGTGTGGTTGGGCTGTCGAAACTTGATAAGGTGAACGGCATGTGGCTGTTATACACAGACGGAAACTGAAGGAAGAAAATAATTGTTAGATGCTGCAACACAATCCACAAAGCAGAAACAACAAATGCTAGTACATCTTCAGCCTTTGCACCCAATATTATTTGCTTTCTTTAGAAACTCATTCACACTTGCCTCACATGTCTAGCCAGATGTAACTTCACCATACGTTGGCTGACTCCTAGTGAAGAAGGCATTATAATGGTAATGGTATAATGATACATCGCAATGTCATGAACGAATTGCTGTTGATGCAGTTTCAATGTGGTATGTCTCCAAAGTGCAGCATTACTTGTCCAAAAATACCAACTGATGTAAGCTTATTAGTGAGTGATTCCCAGAGAACATGTGCAATTTACATTATTTTATATTTTTAGCGGTGTCTGAGATATTAGCAGTTTATACAAGGTTTTGCCTCAACTGCTCTTTCCTTAACTTAGAAAGCAAGCAATGCTAATTGTCTATGGTAAAAGAGCATGCTTAGTTTGTGTTGCAGAAACTCTTCAACAACAGCTGCTGAGCCAAAATTGCAAAATTGCTCAGATAACCACTCTAAGTAAGTTTACATAAAGTGTAAAGTGGGGAGTTTAAATTCCCTTATTGCTGTGGACTACTTAGTATTCGCCTTAATCACTTACCTGGAACAGAGTGCTTGCTCCATGTAACCTGGCAGGGCTATGCGGGGCCATTGGACTCAGAGTGCTCCAGAAGTGTATGCTGGATAACAAGGGGCTAGGAGTCAGTAGAATAGGAGTCTGAAACAGATATGAGCCAAGGTTAGTTACATTTAATAGCCAACACAATTACAAAAGTCACCTTTCTCAAAAAATGCATTTTTGTGCTATAATCCACTCCTTTTGTAGACCTCACATTAGTAAAGTATGAATACTTCCGAGTTAAGCAAATGCTGCTTTCAATAGCAATTGTTTTTATGAATACATTTAAAACCACTGAAATTTTTTAAAAAAAAAGTTTCTTGTATTAGGCAAATTTTTATTTTTGTGTTGACTTGCCCTCTAATATAAATGGTCTAGAAATGGCCATGATGCTTTTTCTGACTACTGTTGCCAATAAGTGCTGTGCCGCAACTTCTCAAGCTAATTACTTTCAAGCCGACAGGATGATGATTTGGGGCAATAAAAAAAAAAAAAAGCACCAAAAAAGGGGGCCCGTGTGTTATTTCCCAAAAAATACATATTGACAAGACACCGGTGGATGATTCACCAGGTTTTGTACAATTGTACAATGCAATAAAGGCTTTAGGGTTCAAAGCAACTGAATTCTCTGAAATGATTAATCTGAACAACCAGATGTAAAATGGATCACTGCCACTAGTACTTTGGTGATGACAAGATTTTTGGTTATCTTGGAAGCCAGCTGTTTGTGTCAACTGCCTAAAGAGATAACTAGAAACACTGCTCTTGTCCACAGATATAATCAGGCATTCATATAAGACTACAGTGATCACAACCCGATACCATAAATAAGCTGAACTTCATAAAAATAGATTATGATTAAATAAACATCCCAGAAAAGCTTAATCTATAACATGTCACTATACAAAAAAAGTGGGGTAGTAGATGGTTTATTTTGCTCTTGATGTTTTCTATGTCCAGTGTTACTAGCTATTCAGCAGCTGTTGCGGCAACAAGAGGATAACAGGATTCTGAGTTAGGACTGCTTTATAAGAGGCAGATGAGGCACCTACGTATCTTTCACATACAGAGTTGTGAAAAGGGGTACTAATTGGAAAGAATGAACAAATTAGTCAAAAAACGTATTGTTTATTTTAATGACTAGGTGTGTATTCACTGGATGCTACTCGTGAACATAACTAAACTATAGACCATGATCTGGTAAATCTGGCCTTAGAACAGTGCACTGGCCTGGGGTACAGGTCCATGCCATGATTTCCCGATGCCCCAGCAATGGGAAATGTTAACTTTAAAATTGCATATGAATGTCATCCAGAGGATTGTTAGGTCATCAGGAAATCCTGGTGGAGTGGCACTAGTGTACTTTTCAGCAGACAGGAGCACCAGCGGAAGGCCTAATGTTAGCAATTTTAATCCTAGGGCACAATGGGAAATGGCTTTGAAGTACTTCACGGTTTCTGTATAATGGAGTCTATACCAGTAAGAAAAAAAGTGAGGAATACTTAACAATAATATTTGCCAATTAATTTATCGGAGCATCCACATTTATTATTCCATCACAAGGCACTGGTCATTGTTTTGTTTTAACCTCTACTACATTTCTCTGCACGTAATGAAGATATAATGTTTAAACAAGACAATAAGTGCTGTATATAAATAAACCCATTCCTTTTCCCAGCAGAAGTCTGCTTTCAGCTTCCTAGCATTTAATCTGTGCACTCCTCCTGCCCCCAAATTTGCTTATAAGTACCAAACAAAGCTGAAAGTGAAACTGCTTTCAGTTTCAGTCTATGCCCAGTTTATTGCAAGTTATAAAAATCATACAGGCAAAAATGCTCACTCTATATCATATAAATAACATTCGTGCCTTTTCAATTCACAACAGACACATGGCACTATCTTTCATGCTCTAAATGATTCCAACTGATGTAGCTGTGCAAGCCAATAATCCAATACATTATGGGCCCAACTGTTACATAGAAAACATGCAGAAAGATCCCCACTTATATCTGCTCTGTTGTGCTGATTATTATCTCTTATAGCAAGCCCTAAAATTATGCAGTAAAGAGGGCAAAACAGTCCTCCAGTCATCTTTACCAGTTCTTGTTCAGTGACAGTTTTGTATTGGCACATTTTCATGCTTTTAACTCCGATGCATTTCATGGGCTACTCCCAAATGGAAAACTTAAAGGTATTCTGTCATTTTTGTATGGTATAGCTGTTATTACAGGTATGGGATCTGTTACTCTATTTGGATTAGACAGCACCGAAACAAGGCCATTTTTCTTAAAAAGCCTTTATTTAGAGGGCTTTTTCTCAGACAGACATAAGCTCAGCAACGTTTCAGGTTTACAATAGCCTTTCCTCAAGCTATGGGATCTGTTATCCAGAAAGCTCAGAATTACGGAAAGGATGTCTCCCCATAGACTCCATTTTATTCAAATAATCCAAATTTTTTAAAAATGATTTCCCTTTTCTCTGTAATAATAAAGCAGTGACTTGATCCCATCTAAGAAATAATTAATCCTATTGGGTTTAATGATAACATTAAATTGTAGATTTAAAGTATGAAGATCCAAATTATGGAAAGACCCGTAATCCGAAAAACTCCAGGTCCTGAGCATTCTGGATAACAGGTCCCATACCTGTACTAAATAATACTGTGTACATTACAAGTTATTTGTTCAACCATTTAAAATTTTATTCTGGAAGTACCAAAGCACCCTTGTGCATAACAGCAACTGAGACTACGCTATATCCAGTATCACTGCCTAAAGGTGTTGGTGCTATATAATACACAAAATAAAAGCCCCATAAATTTAGAAACAGTGCTCTACAGAATGTATTAAAAAGGAAAATAGCAATAAACCGATTACTCTTGTCACACCAAGATAAAATTAAAGATCAGCGCCACAGGTTATGGAAAAAAACAAATAACAGAACCTAGTGCAATATTGTTAATATTTAGTGCAATCACCAAAGTGCTACAACACTAATCTGTGTGAAAGTCTATGCACAGATTTTTCGTGCGTGTTTTAAAGTGCTATAATGATTTCTACAAGGTGCTATCTCCAAAATAAAATTATAATTAAGTCAAACTAAGTGCTTTAAGTGCTTGCTTCAAAAGGTAAAATAAATTAAAATAAGATGCAATGGTGTTTTCTTCAATCAGTAAAAATCAGCATGTGGCTTCTCCATTCTTTAGTGGGATTGGCAACTTACAAGATTCCTGATTTCAAAACAGCATTTCAATATCAACTCCAGGGTATTCCTTTTTCTGTAAAGATATTAAAAAGCAGGGACAGTGCCCATAGTGTAATTTGCCTTTATTTTTTAAAACTTATTGCACTTTCATAAATCAAAATTCTGAGCGCATATCAAACAAGCCAGTCTTATAGTGCAGGTCATGGAGGTGAACCTTTGCAATACAAAGATGGCGTCCGGCAGAACCCATCTTTGTATTGCAAAGGTTCACCTCCATGTTCTGCACTATAACACTGGCTTGTTTGATATGCGCTCAGAAGTTTGCAATAAGTTTTAAAACCTATGGGCGCTGTCCCTGCTTTTTGATGTCTTTACAGAAAAAGGAATACCCTGGAGTTGGTATTGATATGCTGTTTTGAAATCAGGAATCTTGTAAGTTGCCAATCCCACTAGAGAGTGGAGAAGCCACATGCTGATTTTTATTGATTGAAGAAAACCACCATTGCACCTTATTTTAATTTATTTTACCTTTTGAAGCAAGCACTAAAAGCACTTTGTTTGACTTAATCATAATTTTATTTTGGAGATAGCACCTTGTAGAAATCACTATAGCACTTTAAAACACTCACGAAAAATCAGTGCATAGACTTTCTATGGTTCAAGACACACACAGATTAGTGTTGTAACACTTTGGTGATTGCACTAAATATTAACAATATTGCACTAGGTTCTGTTATGTGTTTTTTCCACAGCCTGTGGCACTGATCTTTAATTGTATCTCGATTTATTAATCCAGTGAAGGAACTGTGATAATGATCGACAAAGGAAAACATTTTGAGGGTTTACTTTTCCTTTAAATCTTGCAAATATTTGTTGTTTTTTGCAATATTACTCTGTTATACATTCTTGTCACACACCTTGTACACTACTTTGTTTGTGCACCCATCACACTGCTATTAATAGTCGTCTGACTAAGAATAAGTTTACACATCATGTGATTGCCCACTTACCTGAGAAAAAAATGCAGGTGTTAGAGAAGCTGTCCCTAGTGAAGGGCTAAGGATTCCCAGAGGGTTGGAATCACTAGTGGTGATGACCACAGTGGGAGCCAACTCAAGCCCCTTTGGCTTTTTAGACTTTGATGTGTTTTTTATGTCGAGTACATAAACCGGTTCAGGTTCTGGATCTGTCACCTCCATGGAAACATCATGAGAAAAATCCAAGGACTGAGAGCTCTCAGTTTCCAGTTCAGCATCAACCTCGATTTCTATGGCTGTTGATGTTGTATCTGTGGGCTCAGAGACTGTGGAAACTGAAGAGGCCAGGGGTGATATTGTAGATTTTACAGGAATTTCTGGTGGAGACTCTCTTGGCTTCTCATGAGAGTCAGGAGGTGGGGGAGGGAGAGAGTGAACCTGAGGTGGTGGCTCAGGATTCTTGTTTGGCATTGTCACAAATTTTATCACAGATAATGGGGATTCCTGAACACTTTTCTTCTCACCAGGATTTTCCACTTGTACAGTTTTAAACAGTTTCACTCCAGCTGTATTCAAGGAGTTAAGAGTAAAAGAGGTATAAAGACCAGAGTGTATGTAGTCATTACGTCCAGAGGATTTCATGGGAGGGGCTGGAGCTTGCTCCTTGTCATAGTTCTTTTTTTCCCAGCTCAGGCAGGCAACAGCATCAGACGGTCGACATTCCATCTCACCTTCCCCACGAGCCAAAGTAAGTGGGTCCATAGTGAGAATGTCAGGATAAGAGACAAACTTATATACAAACTTCTGTCCATTTACCTTCTTAATGATATTCTGAAATTAGAAATTAAGCAGATTTATACATATTCATTTCTGTGTCAAATTTCAGAAGCGCACATTTATATGCACACATTACAATTACAATGCAAAATAAATTCTAAGAAACACTTGCAAGCCTGTAACCCCATTCTGGAATAAATAAGTCTCTTAAAATAACAAAATTATCTGGCGTTTAGGTGAATAGAAAGACAAGTGATTAAAACATACAGTTATGGGATCCATTATCCAGAAACATCTGACTGGAAGATCATCTCTCATAGACACCATTTTAACCAGATAATGCAGTTATTTCCTTTTTCTCTGTAGTAATAAAACAGTACTTTGTACTTGATCCTAATAGGTGAAATGGTCCTGTTGGGTTTATTTAATATTTAAATTATTTTTTAGTAGATTTAAGGTATGGAGATCTAAATTAAGGAAAGAGCCTTTGTTCAAAAACCCCCAGGTTCCAAGCATTCTGGATAACAGGTCCCATACATGTTTTAACAACATGCACGACTATAAATGTTACAATTACAATGTTTCCTGCAATCATTGGTTAACCAAAGTTAACAGATGAATCTTCAGATATCCAGGTAGAAAAAAGGAATTCTACCTTTGTTTTGTATGATAATATCTGTATGGCCTTCTTTACCCATATCACTGGCTACTTTTATAAAATTTGTTACATTTTATCCCCAGACCAAACCAAAATGCAGAGAACACAAGTCAAAAGGATTCAATAATAATCCTGAAAGCACCACTGCAGGGTCAGACAGGCTTTCCTGGGTTCTGCTTACGTTTTCATTTATTCCAAGCACATTTTTTTTGCTGCCTCAACATTTTTAATAAGAATTATATAAAAGAACCCTCCATAAACTTTGAAAAAATTATAGGCACTGGGTGCTTTCACATGTTTCCTATTCAGTGGGGGCAATGTCAAACATTTTATCATCCTTCAAATGAGCGGTGAATTACTTAAAACTGCCCAGTGTGCCACTGCTCTAAAGGTGGCCATAGATGTTACAATTATGATCTTTCCAGGAAAGATTGTTTGCTTCAATACACAGGAGTAGAGCTGAATCGTCATATATACAGGAACAAACAATAGAATTAAACCTGTATCTGTTGATTCAACACTAACAATGGCTGATGTTTGGGTTTTCCAGCCAGCCCAATCAACGAGCCGACCGTTACCAAAGCCTTCTGCCGATATCGATCGGCTTGACTCCCACCATACACACACTGAATATCATACAAAAATGTGTTTTGTACGATATTATCGGTGCATCTATTCATCTATAGCCTCCTTAAGGGTAACATCAGTGGCTGTAAAAAGATCTCAGACTCTGCCTTTCTACTTGACTCCAACTGGAGGTTTCTTACGTTCTTGACCAATCTGGGCCTTGTGCAGAAGATTTTAACTTTACCAAAACATATTTATCAGTGATCATATTTATAAATATGTAAATTTCATTTTAGAACAAGATTCTGCAATTGTAAATTGCCTTTAGCTTTAAAAGGCTATTTAAGCAGGGTGGGTGGTAGCTTATGACTTATTAGTAGATCTAAAGTCGGTGGCCAGGCAATGCCTCCCAGGTGGTAGTATTTTATTTTACAGATTTCATATTACAGAGTAAAAAGAAATATAAATATGCATATATATATATATATATATATATATATATATATATATATATATATATAATTTCTGCCAAATTAATTCCTACTTACTTTCACGTAGTAATAGCGAAGTGCTCGGCTTAGTTTGTCATAGTTCATGCTGGGCTTATTTTTGCGGACTCCCCATAATCTGGCCACTTCCTCGGCTTGCAGAAGTTTGAATTCTCCATCATTCGATGTCCAGCAGATAAGCTGGCTGTGATGTGGCTCCTGTAAGAGCTGGAGAAGGAACTGCCACAAAGTGATAGCACTATCCATAGCAAGGATCTGAAACCAGAGCAATGCTTAATTATACGCAGATAAGGAGAGAGGCAGTTAATTTAGAATATTTTTTATCAAGAAGAGCTGATATCAGCTGCTTTTGGCAGTCATTACTGAGAAAAAAAGAAAAAAATAAGAGAATGCACAGCTTGAAAAAAAATGCATTACAACACGTGTTTAACAAATGTTACGGTGTAATAGTCTTGGGCAATCTTGAAAAAGGACATTGCAAAGGTATTTTTGTATGACATGGGCAACAAAACGACCCTTGTGCCATCACCTACCCAATGCTAAACTGTAAGGGGCAGATTTATCAAAATGTGAGATGGTGAACTCCATTGATAAATATGATTCTAAAAAACCCATAGAAATAGAAAGTGAGTTTTTCTGTGGTAAATTCTAAATTCACATTTTGATAAACCTGCTCCTAAATGTGTGCTTGCACTCAACTTGCCTGGAAACCACTATTTTAAATAATCAGTGAAACTAAACACAATTTGTCTTGAAAGTATTATACAGACTTAACACATAACATTAAGTGTACCAGAAACATACTATGACTAATGTAATATATGGCAAATAGAGGTTTGCCGACTGTACCTGAAGTTACTTTTATTCTGGTTTCCTGAGTGTGTGACTTTTTCACAGACCTGTCTACTTTTATTGCTGATTTAGAAATAAGATTGTGGCAGGAAGTAAAGCCACAATATCAGTTTTCAAAAAAAAAACCTACAACATATCAAACAAAAGAAAAGCTGTACTTAGAAAATTAGATACTTCTCAGGCTCAGACTGAATAAACTCCACCTGTGAAATTATGTATACTAGTAACTTTCTTTAAACTGACTAGTTAACTACATTTAGATTTCTCTGCTTCATTAAATAAATCCATTTTAAGAATACATTGACCTGCTTAAGTTTCCTTTACAATGGGACTCATTTTTTAATTTTTGAGTGCATTTCTGTTATTTTTTTCCCCTTGGTATTGAGATTTTTTCTCATATGACTTTAATTGTCTTGATCGAGTGCAAATAAATATCCATTGACAGCACTCCAGTTTCTTTAATAAATAACTGCAAATTATTAAAGGTGGTTTTAAAGAAATTGGGAGTGCTGTCAATGGATATTTATTTGCATACTATTGGGGAGCTGCTGCGAACAGGCTCGAAGACATGCACCCAAAGGAGAAGGGGATCAATGAAGTAAGTGCGGTTCTAACTGGAATTGCATTGTCTTGATCGAGTAAAGACAACAAAGAAAAAAGTCTGACTACCTAAAACCTGATGAATTGCAGGCTTTAGAAATCAGAAATCATCTTTGTAATCTTTCGCTACCATTTAGAGCTCATTATTTTGTTTTGTTTTCTGTTATATACCACAAGTTCATTTATACAAGGGTAAAATGAGCATCAAATGTGTAGACAGTAAAAAAACATAAGCAGGAAGGGGTAGGACACTTAGGAGCAGATTTATCAAGGGTCAAATTTCGAAGTGGAAAATACTTTGAAATTCGACTATCGAATAGAATCCTCCGACATTTGAATTCAAAGTTGGAGGATTTTATTCATCGTATGATCGTAGTACTCCGATTGTACTTTGAATTGTACGATTCGAACGATTTTATCGTACGATTTTCCTTTGAATATAAAAAACTTTGAAAATTGCACTGGAAGGTCCCCATAGGCTAACATAGCACTTCGGCAGGTTTAAGTTGGCGAAGTATTGAAGTCGACGTTTTTTAAAGAGACAGTACTTAGATTATCGAATGGTCGAATATTTAAACGATTTTTACTTTGAATCGAAGTAAATTCGAAGTCGTAGTATCCTATTCGATGGTCGAAGTATTCAAAAAATTACTTTGAATTTCGATTTTTTTAACTTCGAGAATTCCCTCAAATTTACTTCGACCCTTGATAAATCTGCCCCTTAGTGTCAGGAGATAAATTGGTTGATGAGAGCTGGGAGATTAGAACCTCATTGTATTTGCCCCAGGGTAATAAAAGAACTTAGCTCGGAACTAAGCTCTGTTATTGCCAATCCACTTTACTTTCCTTCCATGAACAATCTGAATTGGCAAATTGCTAATTAGGTGCCATTATTCAAAAAGAGATGCTGTTCTCAGCCTGAAAATTATAGGTTTCTTAGTTTGACACTGGAGGTGTGGCCTGTGGG
Source organism: Xenopus laevis (assembly GCF_017654675.1). Lineage (NCBI taxonomy): Eukaryota > Metazoa > Chordata > Amphibia > Anura > Pipidae > Xenopus > Xenopus laevis. The sequence goes on from NC_054374.1 coordinate 62,915,501, forward strand.
TTTTAATGGTTGGTTCCTATTGCACTATGCATTATTTGAAAACTGGAATTCCATCTGAAATATTTTGTGCAGTAATTGCAAAGCAAGAATTGCTCCTATGGTTGTGCATCATTCCTTTATACATTTGGATGTTTTGTCAGTAACATTTTATTGAGACATCTATTCAAACTTCACTATTGCCTAATGTTACAGTGGTGGTAAGATAACATTTAAACTGGGTAATAAAGGCTAATATATATTTTTAAAATACAGCTGCAATGCTTAATCTTTAAAGTAACTGTATTAACCCATGTCTGAACTCATGTTTTAGGGCTACTTGCACAAGAAGCGCTATATAAACAAACATATAAATGTTTTCATAAAAGAAATTTGCACTTTTCCATGTTTTTAATGCCTAGCATCACAGAGTTGCCATTAAAATGAATTGCTATGAATATGAAATAAGCAATACCACATAAGCATAAACAGTTACAGGACGTAGAGCAGAGCATGTGTATTACATTACATATTGATATTAAAAAAAAGAAGTGTTAATCTTAAATGAAGCTTCTTTTGCATAAAATCAAGTTTGTATTTCAACAAAAAAAAAATGTTATTTAAGAAAATGTAATCCTAAGCAACTTTCTAGTGTGCATTAATGGGGTTGTTAACCTTTGAGTTAACTTTATTATGATGTAGAGAGTGATATTCTGAGACAATATGCAATTGGTTTTCATTTTTTATTATTTGTGTTTTTTGTTTATTCAGCTTTTTATTCAGCATCTCTTCTTTTTGCAACCCTTCAGTTTCAGCAATATAGTTGCTGGGGTCCAAGTTACCCTAGCAACCATGCATTGATTTGAAAAACAGACCGGAATATGAATAGGAGAGGGTCTGAATAGAAAGACAAATGATAAAAAGTAGCAAAAACAATACATTTGTAGCTTTACAGAGCATTTCTTTTTTAGATGAGGTCAGCGACACCCACTTGAAAGCTGGAAAGTGTCAGAAGAAGACTAATAATTCCAAAACTATAAGAGGCCAAGCGAAAAGTTACTTAGAATTAGCCATTCTATAATATTGTAAAAGTTGACTTAAAGGTGAACCGCCCCTTTAAAGGGATTAAAAGTATTTGTAAATGTACCAACCACACCAAATAAAGACTACATTCCTGTAGGTCCCGCGTATCTCAGCACAGTAACTATGTACAACAAAAGAATAAAATATTACATCAATTTTACTTATCCTCCACTTAAAGGAGAACTAAACCCCCCATTTTGATAAGTCCCCTTTGCTCCCCCCCCCCTGCAGAGTTTTACCACAGAATTCTGTCCCCTCTAGAAATAGCAACTGCACATGCAGTGAGCACAGCGGAGCTCACTGGCGCCATCTTCTTCTCTTCAGTAATTTTCGTTTCTTCTTTTCCCCTTCGGCAATTTCTGTCTCTTTCGGCGCATGCGCAGTTGTTGCGAATCGGAAAATTGCTCCAACTGCGCAGGTGTCAATACGCCGCTAACTTCACGAAGACTACCGAAGAGAAGAAGATGGCATCTGAGTTCCGCTGCGCTCACTCGGCATGTGCAGTCGCTATTTCTAGAGGGGAAATAGTTTAGGGGTAAGACTGTGCGGGGGGAGGGGGCCCAATGGGGACGCATCACAATGGGGGGTTTAGTTCTCCTTTAAGTTAAAATACCCAATATGCCATAAAAGCAAACAAACATAGACAGCACAGCTATGTGCTGTTTATCTTTAGTGTTGATATTGATATGTATGTGTAAATGTCATCAAATCTGAAATCACTATGTGTCAGTTTACACTCCTGCCTCTAAAACAACCTAGCAAAAGCCAACAGACCTGAAATTCTTTTGCACCATTATTTCATGAGTCAGAACCAGCAGGGGGAAAAAATAGAAAACCTGTCAAACAATCCTGCAATTACATTGAAACATTGTAACTTTTTTCCAAGAATGTATGCAGGAAAGTTGCTTAGAATTGTATGTTCTTGATTTATGTCACGGGATATTATCCTATATGGGAATCATACTATAGAGCAGGCTAAGAAGTATACAGCAAGTATACACAGACGTAAAAGGCCCAGGAGACAGGGAATACGTGTATAGAAAACATACTGCTCACATTTGTACAGTTACAAGTAGAGTTATCGCGATATGTGCAGAATTAGACAGGGATTCCTAAACTTTTGTTGTTGTACTAAAACTCCCAGCAGTAGCACGAGGGAAGGAGCCGCAGAGTTGAGGGAACCCGAGTCACACTATACAAATACACCATAATGAGCCCACTCCCCAGGGTGTTACCCGCTCTTGGGTCAACGCTTCTCGAATCGAGGCTACCCCATGTCATGGCACTGTCACCCGCGGGAGGAGCTGGGGCCCACCAAACCTGGAGCCGCCATCCTGCGCATCGTCACTTCCGGGGTCAGCGGCGTCAGGGTTTAGGGCGGGGCTAACTAGCGAGATGTCAGGGGAGAGAAAATGGAAGAGGTTTTTAGGGGTTTGTTGAAGTGAAATGGAACATAAATGAGGCGAGTGATGGAAAGCTGAATAGGCTGGAATACATTATTTTATAGAATAGATTTAAAAAAAAGTGCGTACTTCCATCGATATAAGTGTACGGAACGTTTTTCTGAGTTCTAACCACGCCCACCAACATGACTGACAAAGAGTGAAACCTGATAGCTTTGTTTTATTAAAATTGTATTATTAAAGGAACAGTCACACCAACAATTAAAATTGAGTTAAAGGGCACCTGTTGGGTAAAAATGCTATCCCCAAACAAAGAGGCCCACATTCAGATTGGGGATAACTAGGTTTTTTTTTTTTGTTTTTTTTTTAAATGCACCCCCGCCAGCGCTAGGTTACTGGTACGAGCAGCCATGTCCGCTCACTCGCATGTGCACAATGAAAAGCTGCCCGAATTGCTCGTTATGCACATGCACATGACGTCACTTGCGCATTCGAGTGACCGGATATGGCTGCTCCCATCCGGTGCAGATAGCCTAGCGCTGGCTGGGGGCATTTTTTATTTTTTTTTACAAAAACTACTGTTATCCCCAACCGGAATGCGGGCTATACTGTATTAGCCTGCACCTTTGGTTGGGGATAACATTTTTAGTCAACTTTCTTTTTATTGAAATCAAATTTCACTTTTCCCGAAGGACTGTATAGAAAAATAGTACATTGCACAACACAGGAATGCATAGTACAAAATATTGCAGAACAGGGGAAAAGGTATATATAAAACAAAAGAAAAAAAAAATAAAAAATACAAAAGAAGGAGAGAAAGGATCCACTGGCTATCCAAAAAATACCATTAGACATGTCACAATCGGTATCTATAGAGCAAGTTAATGCCATATGCCTCAAACACCAACTAAGCACACACTTAAGTAGAGTAAACTCTGCCCATTGCCCCATTTTAACTCAAAGGGAAAGAAACGACTCCCTATGAAGAATCCAAGTGTCCCAGATCTCAGTGAATTTCTCCAGTTGGCCATCCATTTGGTATCTCAAACGTTCATTTAAATGGATGAACTCAATCTTGTCCAAGACTTTAGTTATGGAAAGGTAGGGTGATTTCCACTGTGCCGCAATATGAATCCTCGCCGCCATACAGATATGTTGAGTCAGGTGTTGTGCCGAAGAATTCATACCCTCCAATTTATGACCTAGAAGCATAACCTCTGGGCACGGATCAATGGGAGTATAAAAGAGTACAGTCAGTATCCGAGAAATCTGCTGCCATAGGGCTTGCGTCACAGGACAGCTCCACCAGGTATGCCAAATCGTCCCTCTAGTGGGACAGTTCCTGAAGCATTGAGGTGAAACGGTGGGGTACATACGATGAAGTCGTTCTGGAACATAGTACGATCTATGAAAAAGTTTAAGCGAGGTTTCCACTATGGTGACATTATAGCTCCCCTTGAAAATTCGTAAGTAGCTCTTGAGCCATACTTCCGGGGAAAACGTCGTCCCCAAGTCGGCTTCCCAATCCAGCATATGTTGAAGTTTAGCCGGTGCGACAGCATGATTCAGCTGGCTGTAAATGGAGGAGAGGACTCGTCTACACATTGGGGAAGTCATGCAAATGACCTCTAGAAACGTTCTAGAGCCCAAACTCTTGGGCCAGAAGTGTAAAGCAAAATGTGACAGTTGCATAGCCCGGTAAGTCTCAGATGGTGGTGCTTGATATTTCTGAATAAGGGACTCCATGGACAGCGGCTTAGAGCCATCAGTGAGCTGGTAGGCGGTAAGGACCCCCCTGTCTTTCCACCAGGTAAAGGCTGACTCGGATCGGCTCGGGGGAAAAAGGATGTTTCCGTGCAATGGCACCAATGCCGAAGGGTTTGAAGCAAGACGATATTTGAATTTAAGAATGTTCCATAGCTGCAGCATAGTATAAGTCAATGGGGAAACAGTCTTACATACTTTAATATCCGAGCTTGGATTCCAGAGCAAGCTCTGCAACGAATAAGGGCGTACCATATCAGACTCCATGAGTACCCACAAAGGAGCTTGAGGGCCTCCATGTATGGGGGGGATCTGGGCACAGCGAGCTGCCCTAAAGTAGTGAAGCAAGTTCGGGACCCCTAGACCACCCCTAGTTTTATGAAGGTACATAATATGTCTATTAATCCTCGGTCTCTTATTCCCCCAAATAAAGGCCATAATTTTCTGTTGGAAACTGAGCAGGTCCCTTCTCACGAGGGCAATGGGCAGAGTTCGAAAGTAATATAACAACCTAGGCAAAGTCATCATTTTAATACAATTTATTCTCCCTATCCAAGAAATCTGTTTAGACCTCCACTCCTGTAACTCGTGCAACAATTTCCTATACAGTTGAGGGTAATTATGTTTATACATTGTTTCCAGGTTGGCAGTGAGGCGTATGCCTAGATAAGATAAGTATTGGTCTCGAAGTTGAAACCCAAAATTAAGTTCAACAAGTTTGCTGGTATGTTTGGGAACACCACAGGGCAGAAATTCGCTCTTATCTTGATTCAATCGTAACCCCGAGGCCTTAGAAAAGTCCTGAATAATATGAAGAAGGTTGGGCAATGTAGTTAAAGGCTGTGTGACAGTCAACAATAAGTCATCGGCAAAAAGGGATACTTTATGTTCAGTGTTAGCTATAGTGTAACCCTTAACATTCGGATTTCTCCGAATCGCCTCTGCCAGCGGTTCCATTGCAAGAGCAAAAGGGCCAGAGACAATGGACAACCCTGCCTCGTTCCCCTTCGAATCTCAATAGTTTGGTGAGAGGAAGTAGGTAACTTCAGAGTAGCAGACGGGGTAGAGTAATAGGTAGAAAGAATAGTAGTAAAAGGTTCACCAATCCCAAGAGAGCTAAGGAGGGTTCTGAGGTAGTGCCAATCAAGGGAGTCAAACGCCTTCTCTATATCCAAAGCTAATAAACCCATGGGCGTTCTGGTAGACTTAGCATGTTGTATAATATTAAGAACCTTTCTCACATTGTCCCCTGCCTGTCGAAACGGAATGAAGCCAACCTGATCCCTATGTAATCACTTCCGGCAAAATAGAAGATAACCTTCGTGCTAGTATGCTAGTCAAAATCTTTAAATCAATGTTCAAGAGAGAAATGGGACGATAATGCTTCGGTTGGAGGGGATCCTTATTGGGTTTAGGTATCAGTGTAATATGCGCCGACAGCAATTCATGGAGAATGGGCTTACCATCTCGGATATGATCAAAGAGTAATTTAAGGCGTGGAGTAACTATGTCAGCAAAAACCTTATAATATTTAGCTGAAAAGCCATCAGGGCCCGGTGCCTTCCCTACCTTAAGTTGTTTGATTGCATAGGCTATGTCCTCACCTGTTATGGCCGCATTCAGCGTATCTAAACTAGAAGCAGAGAAGGTCGGCAAAGGATACTGAGAAAGAAAGGTCTGTGTAGCTCGAGAATCTGGTTTATGGGTTGGGGTATACAGTTTTCTATAGAAATCTAGAAAAGTGTCTCTTATCCTTTCCGGGTTAGAGGTAATGTTGCCCAGTGAAGTTCGAATACGGGGTATGTGGTTAATTCGAGATTTGGTAAGCAGTAGGTTCGCCAAATAAGTGTCAGGCTTATTACAATTCTTATAGTACCTAAACCGAGTCCATCGGATAGCTTTATCTACATGCTCCAGTTGCAAAGTATTTAGATCTTGCTTAAGCGCTTTAATACGTTTAGTCAAATGTGATGACGGTGAAGCTTGGTTAAGCCTTTCCAGGGTGGTTAATGAGGATTCAAGCTGGCAATATCTGTCCCTTAATTGCTTTTTCCTCCTAGCCGCCTGTTGTATGAGATATCCCCGTATAGTAGCCTTATGGGCTGCCCATACGACATCAGGCGTGACATCAGTCGTGGTATTTTCCTTGAAGTAATTAGTTAGGGTAGTCTTTAATTCTTGCGTAACTTGGGGATCGCTAAGCAGGCGTTCATTAAGGCGCCATCTAGAGGACCTAAGGCAAATACCCTGTAGCAACACTTTAGTAACCATGAGATCATGATCTGACCACGGGCAAACTTTTATAAAGGCATCCTTTAAGTTAGGGATCATGGCTGCATTGAGTAAAATGGCATCAATTCTAGAATATTGCTTATGGGGGGCTGAATAAAAGGTATAGCCACGAGCCTGAGGATGGAGTTCCCTCCAGGTATCAACAAATTGAGACGAGTTAAGAACCCGTTGAGTCAGTTTAGCGGCCTTAGGTTCCCTAACATGGGGCAGCACGGCCGATTTATCCAAGGCCGGATTAAAGGGAAAGTTAAAGTCTCCACACCACAAATTAACATCAAGGGGATGTGTACTCAGTTTAGCAGCATATCTTTTAAAAACTCGCGTGGGGCAGCATTCGGGGAATATGTGGATGTGATCCTAATAGATTTCTCAAATAAGCTACCCACTATAGATAAGTATCGCCCCTCTTTATCCACTTGCACATCCGTCACAACAATCGGAAAGTTGTCATGAACCAAAATAGCAACACCTCTATGCTTTTTATTGGGAGTAGAAGCCAGAAAATATCTGGAATATTGGCGATGAAGATATTTCGGATAAGACTGTCTCGTGAAATGAGTCTCCTGCAAACAAATCACATCAGGATGCACACGTTCATACCATTGAAAGGCCTGTCTACGCTTCCGCGGAGAATTTAACCCCTTAACATTATGAGAGATTACTGTAAACGCCATAGTGACAAGCTTAAAGGGGGGCTACAAGTGGAACGACCTGAACCGAAGGATAGGAGAGAACAGGAGTGGAGGTCAAACTGCACTAACAGTATAGCATACAGGTACACTAGACAATCAGGTAGCATAAAAGGAGGCAGTAAAGTAAAGATACCAAAAACAGTTATGAGCACAGTGGATCAACCCAAAAAAGCGAACAAAACAGTACAAAAAATAAAATGGAACCTGAAAAAAACCCCCAAATATGGGGAAAATGTCCCGGTCAGTCAGCGACTGTCTTTGTGGGGTCGCCAGTAGACTGGGGAATGTGGGCAGCATCTATTCCCAAGCCCATTGAAAAGGATGCAACGTATCCTGCACAGGAAACTAGAAAAACAGGGTACAAGTCATACTCAACCGGGCAGGTCTCCGGTATCCGGAATCGTCTGGGAGCGAAGCCGTTGTGGTTTGGGGATGCCAGAGTTGCGGCCTAGTCGAGAAGGCGAGCGGGGACCAGCCACCACTTGCCATTCTTTCTGAGGTCTCGGACTGCTGCTCGCCGATGGTGCTGGGGAAGGAACAAAAAGGCCCTCCTTCTGTAACACATGGAAGGCCGCCTCTGAGGTCTTGAATGAATACAGGCGGTTATTAATAGTGCAATGGAGCGCAAAAGGAAAGCCCCACCTGTACCGAATCCGTGCCTTCTGGAGCTGTAAGGTGACATCTTTCATCAGCCGCCTCTTCTGCAAGGTAGTAGGTGCCAGATCCGCATAAATATCAGCCGATAGTTTGTTGTCCGGATCTCTAGTGAATTGGCGCGCAGCTTGTAATATTTGGTCTCTGACCGCCTCGTGTTGCAATTTCAGGACTATGTCCCTAGGCGTATCTTTTGTGCGAGGCCTAGCAAGCGCCCGATGTATTCTCACCATCTGCAATTTCTCAGGCGGTACTTCTGGCAGTAATGTAGTAAAAAGGTTCATCGCAAATAGTTCCAGGTCCATCTCAGTCTCTGGGACGCCACGAAGGCGAATATTAGCCCTACGAGACCTATTCTCGAGATCCTCAATCTTTTCCTCCATTGCCGCAATTTGTTCCCTCTGGGTCTCAATGGCGTCACTATCAGCATGTATCGCTGCCACAAGCTCTTCCGTGCGGTCCTCCAAGGCACTCGTCCGAGTGCCCAGTTCTCGGATTTGTTTGGTAAAGTCCGCAACTGCAGCTGCTAGTTCCGTCCGGAACATAGTCTGTATGGTAGATAAAACTTCCGATACCTCGGAGGAAGGCCCCAGCGGGTCCGGATGGGAGTGCGACAGGTCCGCCTCGTGTGAGGCCTGTGAAGATGGCGGTGTGCCCGGACTCCTTTGCTGGAAAAACTTATGCGTGCTCGGCGCCGCCCCTTTTTTCTTAGCCGCCGGTTGTGGCATAGTGATACCTGGTACCCTCACGATAAATTAGAGTCGGTACAGGAACGTTTTATAGCCGTGGTTGCTGGATTAAGCGGGCTGGGATACGGAGCTCACATCAGGTACGTCTGCTCCTGATGGCGCCGCGCATGCGCCCCCGGGGATAACATTTTTACCTGACAGGTGCCCTTTAATTTAATTAAAATATAATGTACTGATTCCCTGCACTAGTAAAACTGGTGTCTTGGCTTCAGAAACACAACTTTAGTTCATGTAAAAAAGCTGCTGTGAAGCTATGGGGGCAGCCATTAAATGTTCAGGCTACTTAACAGATTTGTAGAATCCCATTGTATTCCATAACAGCTTATCTGTTACCTACTGTATATCCTGTGTGTTTTCTACCTTTCAGCTTGTCTGACTGCCCCCATGGCTACAGCAGCTTGTTTATATAAACTATTGTAAAGTTTTTGAAGCAAACATAACTTTTACCAATGTGGAGCAACAGTACTTTAAAAATTACTTTAAAACGATTTTCTTTTTTTTTTGTGTTTTTTTTTATGAAATGAGAAACCTAACTTGTGTGTGAGTGTCATTCACCTGGGAAATCTGACATAAAAGTGGTTATAGTAAAATACTGGTGGACAATGTTACTGCCTTTGAGTGAGCGTTATAGGAGCATTCTCAATCTTGTGTTTTTTGTTCTATACAACAAATATGAATAGACATATATAATATTGGGAATTAAGTACCCCTTCTTGTAAACGATAAGGATAACTCAGATAATATTATGGATTGTGCTAAGTGCTAAGCATTTAAGTCTGCAATATTCTGTGTTCATTTAAGCATTTAGGACCAAGTATACTTTCCATGTCCTGTAAAGGGAATGAAGGTGTCATGACAATGACCTAGTCCTAACAGAAGCATGCCAGAACATAGGAGAGAGATCCACGTGGCATTTTTCATTTTATTATGTAAAATCCAATGACAGCAACAAAATTGTCTATGGAAGACAAGTAATAATAAGTCAGTTCCAAAGTCCCAAGCAAATATCAAAGTCCAAATCAATGATGGCCCGAAGAGTAACTGAAGCAGTAGATTTGATGTTGTCAGGCTCTTTGGAGACAATATAGGAAGAGCAGTTAGAACTGCTGTTAGTGTACAGCTCACTGAACCCGTAGGGATGACTCAAGTACAAGTTGAAGGGAAGTCGTTGACAAGCCCGGGTAATAAGTCCAGATGTGAGGAGACAAGGAGTGATCAAGAGTCCCAGATCTAGCCAGAAGCGAGGCACCGAGGAATAAGCAGAAGAATCGTCAGGGACAGGCCGAGGTCAAGGCGGGCAGAATTCAAGCGTAACCGGAAACAAGCTGGGTCGGGGGCAGGCAGATAGCAAACGAAGTCCAGAAACAGGCAGGGGTCAAACAGGAAGAAGTCAATCAGAAGTCCGAGGAAACAAGCCGAAGGTCAAAGCCGAATCAGAAATCAAGTCACATCCAGGAGCTAGGATTATAACCAAGCAAGGATCCTTTCCCAGAGCGTCTTTTTAAAGTAATGTTTTGGCGCCAAACGTGAGGACGCTAGCGTCATTACGCCGCACGCCGTTGCGTCAGCGGACGTTTCGTCGCCCGCGTCCACCCCGGCGCGCGACAGTTTTCGACGCGCTTGCGTCCGCGTCCATGTTGACGCTCGTGCACGAATGAGCCTTACATTGCCCCCCCCTGAGGGGTGGCCTCTGGACACCTCTGGATGGTTTCTCAGGATGTTTCTTGTGGAAAGCTTTGATGAGCCTTGGAGCATGGATGTTTCCTACCGGTTCCCAAGAATTCTCTTCAACCGAGAACCCCTTCCACTTGACCAGATACTGCAATTTCCCCCAACGAAGCCGAGAATCCAAAATTTGTTCCACTTCAAACTCGATCCCTTCTTGACAAACAACAGGAGGAGCAGGAACAGGATGCTGGCAGGAAAAAGGACTAGAATGAAATTTCTTTAATAAGGAGGCATGGAAAACTGGATGGATCTTCATGGACCCTGGAAGTTCTAGTTCAAAAGTGACTGGATTGATACTTCTTTTAATTGGAAAAGGCCCAACAAATCTAGGGGCAAACTTCTTTGATGGATGAGGAAGGCGAAGATTGGTAGAGGCTAACCATACCTTGTCTCCTACTTGGAAGTTTGGATCTGCTCCCCGTCTTCGATCTGAAAAAACTTTAAATTGGAGTTGAGCCTTGCGGATCATGTGTTGAAGGACCTCCACATTCTCCCTCAGAAATGAAAGTCTATCCTGGACCGAAGGAAGGGATACTTCTGGAAAAAGGCCAGGAAACATGGTAGGATGAAATGCGAAATTAGAAAAGAAGGGTGTTTGTTTCGTAGATGAATGAATGGTGTTGTTGTAGGAAAATTCGGCCAGAGGAAGAATTGACAACCAATTGTCCTGCAAATGAGAAGAAAAAGACCGAATGTATTGTTCCAAAGTCTGATTAGTTCTCTCTGTTTGTCCGTTAGTCTGAGGATGGTATGCAGAGGATTTCATTAACACTATTCCCAGAGCTTTACAGAGAGCAGACCAGAATTTGGACGTAAATTGTGTGCCTCTATCCGAGATGATTTCTCGAGGCAATCCATGAAGCCGTACAATCTCCTTGACGAAAACATCCGCAGTCTCAGAAGCCGAAGGGAGATGAGAGAGAGGAACGAAATGAGCCATCTTTGTAAGACGATCCACCACCACAAAAATAGTATTATGTTTATTGGAAAGAGGAAGTTCCACAATAAAATCCATGGAAATTGAACTCCAAGGTGCCTCTGGAGGTGGTAGAGGTTTCAAAAGACCCATTGGTTTGAGGTGAGAAATCTTAGACCGGGCACAATTTTCACATGAACGAACGTAAGAAATGCAGTCTTTCACTACCGATGGCCACCAGAAAAACCGTCTTACCAAATCTAACGTCTTCCTTATTCCAGAGTGACCTGCTAAAGGATGATCGTGCATAAAACTCAATGCTTCAGCCCGAAGTGAAGGAGGAACCACGATTCGTTGATTAAACAAGAGGACACCATCCTTTACATGTAAGCACTTAGAATCAGGGTAATCTTCAACAGACTGCTGGTTGTCCTCCACCTTCTTGAGAAAAGAGGCTTGAAGAAGCAGAAAGTTTCCTGAATGAAGAATGGTAGCTGGAGGAATTGTTGATTCTGCTTCAGAAAATTGCCGGGAAAGTGCGTCAGCCTTCACATTCTTAGAACTGGGTTTATACGTAATGTGAAACTGAAACCTTGAGAAAAACAGTGCCCAACGAGCTTGGCGAGGATTTAGGCGTTTGGCTGACCTTAAGTACTCAAGATTCTTGTGATCCGTAAAAATTAAAATTGGATGTAGCGCACCTTCCAATAAGTGTCTCCATTCCTCTAGAGCATACTTAATGGCCAATAACTCTCGATCACCCACACCATAATTTCTTTCAGTGGGACTGAGCTTCTTAGAAAAAAAAGCAACTGGGTGAACACTGTCCTTAATTCCAGACCTTTGAGAAATAATTGCCCCAACCGCATCTTCAGAGGCGTCAACTTCAAGTAAAAAAGGCTTAGAGGGTTCAGGATGAACGAGAATTGGAGCGGAGATAAAAAGTGTCTTTAATTTCTCAAAAGCCTCTTGTGACTCCGAAGACCAAAAAAATTTTCTCTTAAGGCTGGTTAAGTCCGTGATCGGTTTGATTATGGCAGAAAAATTCTTAATGAACCTTCTATAAAAATTAGCGAAGCCCACGAATCTTTGCACCCCCTTACGATCCTTGGGAGGTGGCCACTTAAGAATTGCATCCACCTTTTTCACATCCATACAGACCCCAGAAGCAGACACTACGAAACCCAAGAATTCAATGGATGACTTTTCAAATTCACATTTAGAGGCCTTCGCATAAAGCTTATGTTTCCTTAAGCGTAACAGGACCTCTTTGACATGTTCACGATGCTGTTCCAAAGAAGAAGAGAAAATTAAAATATCGTCCAAGTAAACGACAACAAATTGATCAAGGAGATCGCGGAAAATATCGTTTACGAAATGTTGGAACGTAGCAGGGGCATTGCAGAGACCAAATGGCATCACCGTATATTCGAAATGCCCATAGCGTGAACGAAAAGCTGTCTTCCACTCATCTCCCTTGCGAATTCGAATCAAATTGTAGGCCCCTCTCAAATCCAACTTTGAAAAAATTTTAGCTTGACTCAACCTTTGGAAAAGTTCTGAAATAAGTGGTAAAGGGTATCGATTTTTGACTGTGATTTTGTTAAGATCTCTGAAGTCGATGCAGGGTCTTAAGGAATGATCCTTTTTTTCCACAAAGAATATTCCTGCACCAGCGGGAGATGTAGAAGCTCGGATAAACCCCTTCTCCAAATTCTCATCAATATATTTCTTCAAAGTTTGAAGTTCAGGTTCAGAAAGCGGATAGATTCTGCCAAACGGGATAGGAGCACCAGGAAGAAGATCTATAGGACAATCATAGTCTCTATGAGGAGGAAGAGAATCCGCTCCCTTTTCATCGAAGACATCAAAGAACTCGTGATAAACAGGAGGAACTGCTTGAATTTCACCTTTATCCAGAAGAATGAACTCTTTCACGGGAAGATTTGATTGACAGTTTTGAAGACAAAAAGAAGAATTAAATATCAGAGAACCGGTGTGCCAGTCAATTGAAGGATTATGGAGTTTCAACCAAGGCAGACCTAGGATCACAGGAAACAACAAGGAATCCATCACATCAAACTTTATTTCTTCATAATGTTTAACATGGGAAGCAAGAAAAAGTGGAGTCTCATGAAGAATTGAACCCGAAGACATCAAGGAACCATCCGCCAGTTTAATACCGAGTGGCTGGGACTTGGGAAGTAACGGAAGATTATGCAGTGTAGCAAAAGTCTTATTCATGAAGCAACCGCAAGCCCCAGAGTCCACAATGGCGTCAACCTCAATCTTTCTTGGCCCCATCTGTAACGAAAGACGAATAGTCACAAAAGAGTTCGTTGGAATTGAAGAATTATAAACTGAAGATGATTTAGCGGATGTACTACCCTTAGGACGAGTTGGGCAGCCTCGAAGGAAGTGACCGGATTGGCCACAATACAAACACAGATTTAAACGTCTGCGACGAAGTCTCTCCTCAGCTGTCAAAGTTCCCCGGGCCACACCAATCTGCATAGGTTCAGACTCTGAAGAGATAGCGGAGGGGGCTGGTTGATGGATGGGAGGCGGAGCTACCGGGATGACCCATGAAGGAGATGGTGAAAAATTAACTGGCACCTTCTCCAGCTGCCTCTCTCGCAGTCTTCGGTCAATTTGAACCGCCAGCCGAAACAACTCTTCCAAGGTATCTGGAATACCTACTCGAGCCAACTCATCTCTAAGACCGTCAGACAGCCCAATGCGGAATTGTCTCTTTAGAGCCCTGTCATTCCATTCCGTGTCTGGGGCCCAACTCCGAAATTCGGCAATATAATCCTCCACCGGTCTCTGTTTCTGGCGAAGAGCCCCCAAGGCAATTTCTGCTGTGTCAATGCGGTGAGGATCCTCATAAATAGCACCCAAAGCCTGAATGAAAGTTTCAGTAGTAGCTAGGATAGGACTGTCCTGTTCCATCAAGCGGTGGGCCCACGCTTGGGGTTGTCCTTGTAGAAGGGTAATCATTGTTCCCACCCGAGCGTGCTGAGTAGCATACGTATGAGGCTTTAGCGTGAACAGGAGTTTGCACCCATTAATGAAAGTCCTGTAGGTGCTTCTATCCCCTGAAAACTTGTCGGGTAACGCCACTTTGGGTTCAGAGGAAGATCCAGAACCGGCCCCAGAATCCTCAGGAGACAAGAAGGAAGGACCCGAAGCAGGACGTGAATGAGTCACTGGTTCTTGCAGAGCCTGTAGCTGATCTTGCATAACTTGATAGCCACCTTGTAACTCGTGGACAGCTTGAGCTAGACCTGCGATCTGCTGGGAAATAGTTTTCAGTACCGACCTCTCCTCCTTGGACTCCATCTTGGCTTGGTTATACTGTCAGGCTCTTTGGAGACAATATAGGAAGAGCAGTTAGAACTGCTGTTAGTGTACAGCTCACTGAACCCGTAGGGATGACTCAAGTACAAGTTGAAGGGAAGTCGTTGACAAGCCCGGGTAATAAGTCCAGATGTGAGGAGACAAGGAGTGATCAAGAGTCCCAGATCTAGCCAGAAGCGAGGCACCGAGGAATAAGCAGAAGAATCGTCAGGGACAGGCCGAGGTCAAGGCGGGCAGAATTCAAGCGTAACCGGAAACAAGCTGGGTCGGGGGCAGGCAGATAGCAAACGAAGTCCAGAAACAGGCAGGGGTCAAACAGGAAGAAGTCAATCAGAAGTCCGAGGAAACAAGCCGAAGGTCAAAGCCGAATCAGAAATCAAGTCACATCCAGGAGCTAGGATTATAACCAAGCAAGGATCCTTTCCCAGAGCGTCTTTTTAAAGTAATGTTTTGGCGCCAAACGTGAGGACGCTAGCGTCATTACGCCGCACGCCGTTGCGTCAGCGGACGTTTCGTCGCCCGCGTCCACCCCGGCGCGCGACAGTTTTCGACGCGCTTGCGTCCGCGTCCATGTTGACGCTCGTGCACGAATGAGCCTTACAGATGTGCAGAAGTTCTTTCCTACCTGTCTTGAAAGTCTCTCCTGGTAGCTCTTTTTATACCCTTATTGGTCCAGCCTACCAGTAAGTCCCTATTAATTCCATGCAGGTGGGAGAAGACATATTGATGTGATTGGGAGTGATGGGATTGTCTTCTCCTGATGGATCTGCCTATTGTTTTTTTGGTGGTATGCACAGAGATGTTGGAGCCACTAGGGTATAAGAAATAATCTCATTCCTTTATAGAAACCCAAGTTTTTTAAGGAAGAGATCAGATAGTAGTGTTCACATATCCATCACAGAAGGAATCTGTTTTATTCAAATAGTCTGTTTTTGAGCCACTCCTAATCTTGATTCCATACTTGTTCCTGCATCCCATTGGTTTTGATGCATAAACTGATTGCTGTACTGAAACATTTGTAGTTTATTAATCTATAGATTTTCCAGCTCATCACATAGAAATGGCTAAATATAAAGTACACTAATTACCTGAGATTAGTCTTCCAACCAAATAAAAGCTGCTATATGTTACTATTCTGCAAATCAGTAAGCTGCGTTTATTGCATAGATTTATTAAGGCATGGTATCCTTTTTAAAAACTGCCAATAAAATAAACCATAACTTTTATAAAAGCTTGCCATTTGCCACACTGTTAAACTTCTCTATGGCTGTGCAGGGTATGTTTTACTGATGTATTTTAAGGCATTTATTATTAAAGGCAGTTGTTAGTGGATGCCAATAAAATATGCGGACTTCATCGATTTTGCAGAAATTGCTAAATTAGGGCTGAAAAACAAGAGCATTGTTTATCTCAAATCTGTCTTTTGGCATTTGTGCAAACAAGATTTTCTACACAATTGTTTCAGGAAATTCCATTTTCCACACTGTGGGCGTTGGACAAATCACATTCTCATTAAATACAATTGTGTCAAAGAGGTCTGCAGTTCAGAGTCTTCACCAAAAGATGGTACTGCAGAGTGAAAAGAAACCACTTGTATGTGATTTATACACTTAAGTGCTCAGTGTCAAGATACACACAGAGGATTGCACAGTCCTGCAGTACATTCCAATGAAGTGCAACCTTGTTACAAAAAATAAAAGTATTTCTTACTTTTTTATATGAAGCCAGAACAATTTCATAGACTCTAAAAGGAGCTCCCAGTTCAAAAGTAGCCTACAGAAAATTATCTAATCTTGTAGGGACCTTTTGTAGACCTTTTGCAAACTGGATAGCTGCTGGACAAAATGCTAAATAAGTCAAAAACCACAAATAATAAAAATGACTAACTGCAAATTGTCTGATAATATCAATCTCTACATTATCAAGTTTTTCCCAATCTGCACTAAATTTATATCTACAATTAATCAAATTAGTGTGTCCTAGATAAACTGCAACTCTCCCCAGTGATACTAACAAGTTCAATAGATTATATACTGTATACAAACTCAAACAATACAATGTGCCATTTACCAGGTTAGCGCTCCTTTATATCAGAATACCACACATTCATAATAAAAGCAAATTCCCAGGTTTATTTAAATTTTCAAGATATTTTCAAGGTGGACAGGTAACAGTACTAATCAGACATTACTATGAAATCCACTATACAAATCAAATATGTAACAGCTTTCTCTTAAAATAATCAGGAATGAATGAAAACAGTTGCACAATCACAACTTTTACAATGTGAATTTCCTTGACATAGAACTCAGTGGCATAAAACACTTTTTATATATAAAAACCCCCTGTATATAAAACAATTTACCTATATCAAAATCTTGCTCCCGGCCGTAGTTTATAAGTTAAAAGATGAAATGAGGGAGCTCTGATTCTCAATTCTCTGCTGTGTGCAGTTTGGTATAGAGGAGACATAGCTTTGTTTTTACAGAGGACTTCTTAGTAGACTGGTCATTTGTTTTGATTGTATCCAGCCCCTAGTAATTTTTTCCTTGGTCCTGCTTTGTTCCTGTGGGGGCTTACATATGCTCCCACACTCTAAAAACACACAGGAATGTTAACTGACTCCTGCTATAATTGACCCCTAATGTGGTTTAACTGTGTAAATATGATCGTGAATTAAGAGAGTAATGTAATAAATGGTCTTATACTTGCTACTTGTCTGGTAATCCATAGCAACCAGCAGGTAGTGTGATACTCTTAGCCTTTATTATCGACTATCATATTATGAGTTATCTTATTATCAAAGTTACCAAATATAACTCTTTTTCAATGTATTTTTTTAGCATGTGCACACATGTGTAGTTTTATACTACTGAAATATTATGATAGATTCATTAATGAAAACATTTTTTACATTGTAAATAATCTTATGCTGTCAAGTAGTTTTTTTAATTCACAATGTAATTCATATTGTTTTAGCTCGACATATAGGTGGCAGTATTGACTCACACTTCATAAACATGTAAAGGGAAGAATTTTTCAGTTGTTATGGCAGAAAATTGTCTGCAGGTAGTCTTTGTCTCTTGCCTCTCTTTCTCTGATCATATTACAGGTATGGCATCCATTATCCAGAAACCCATTATCCAGACAGCTCTGAATTATGGAAAGTCTGTCTCCCATAGACTCCATTTTATCCAAATAATCCAATTTTTTTTAAATGATTTCCTTTTTCTCTGTAATAATAAAACAGTACCATGTACATGATCCAAACCAAGATATAATTAATCCTTATTGGAAGCAAAACCAGCATATCAGGTTTATTTTGTGTTTACATGATTTTCTAGTAGACGCATAAAGATCCAAATTACAGAAAGATCCGTTATCCAGAAAACCCCAGGTCCCGAGCATTCTGGAAAACAGGTCCCATACCTGCAATACAATGGTCAAAACCTGACACTTCTTGCCATGCAGTATTGCCAAAGCTGTCTCTTTTTCCCAAGCAACAGCTAGGATGCTCATGCATGCTCTCATCTTATCCTGCATAGACTGCTGCACTAACTGGCTTCCCTAGCTCCCATCTCTCTTACTAAAGTGGCCATACACTGGTAGATTTCGTCACCAACCTGCGAAAATGGATTTTTTTTTTTTGTCAAAAGTTTTTATTATTCAATTTTTTTACATAACAATAGAACAACTATAGTTCCATAATCTGTTGCAATGTTTTTCACTACAATACATGTAGCAATATAATTTCCCTTAAATTAGTATACATATACAATTATCGAGCACCTTGCTGCTTCTGTACAACCTTTCATATTAACTGAGATAGAACCGGTAGTGATGGGTTCAGGCGTTGCCCACAGGAGGCTGGAGTTGAGGGGTTGGAGTGGCTAACTGATCATTTTAACTAAAAATTCATCCCTCAATTGTTAACGATGTGTGAGGAGACTTTTGTCATATCTTTGTTGTGTTGGCTTCAAAATCTAACATATATTAATGGATGACTATCTGTTCCTTTGTTTATCTTTGCAATTAACCCAAACCCTTCTAAATAGTCCTGCGCATTGAATGTTTGTTTATTGATGATCTGCTCCTCCCATCCACTGATCGATTTCATCATTTCAACCAACAAATTTTTTTAAGCCTGTCCGATGGAATGTTGGGACATGCTGGGATGTGGTCAGAACGATCATAAAGTTTACCATTGTTTGCACCCTATCACGATGACGATAAGTAGACGATCATCCTAAAATTGGATGCCTGTGTATGGGCACCTTTATTCTGTCTCAAATTCTGCTGCTACAATCCTCCTGCTTTCAACCAAGAGAGAAAAGGCCCTTTCACTATTAAAATCCTTATCATGGTTGCCCATTTAGCTAAAAGAAGAAAAAACGTATAAAATCCTTAAAGGAATTGCTCAGTATAAAAATAAAAACTGGGTAAATAGATAGGCTGTGCAAAATAAAAATGTTTTCAATATAGTTAGTTAGGCAAATATATAAGCTAAAAATGTTGGAGTGAATAGATGTCTAACGTAATAGCCAGAACTGTACTTACTACTTTGAAGCTATCTTGGTTTCCACTGATTGGTTACCAGGCAGTAACCAATCAGTGACTTGAGGGGGGGGGCACATGGGTCATAACTGTTTGCTTTTAAATCTGACCTGCATGCTAAGGATTAATTGCAAACTCACTGAATAGTTACAGTATGTCCCATGTGGGCCCCCTTCAAGTCGCTGACTAACTCAATTAGATGCATACATACATACATACATACATACATACATACATACATATACATGCAGTGTGCAAGGGGTGCCTTGCATGAAACTTCTTATTCCACACTAAAAAACATAAAACCATTAGAAATAAGCACTTTCCATAAAGAGTCATGCCATGAGAACTTTTTTGCACCTAGCACTGTGTCTGCTATTAGTAAATGAGTTCACTTTTAGGTTAAGTTTTAGGGGCAGATCTATCAAAGGTCAAATTTCAAAGTTATGTGAATTTTTTTTTAAATTTGAATGTCAGGAAGGCAATTAGCATCTTCAAATGGTTCAACGGACATCTGCCATTGACTTGTAAATGATTTTGGCAGGTTTTAGGTGGCGAATATCTGAATTAGAACTGTTTCCAGGGTCGAGGTGTGATAAATCACAATCAAATTCAAGTAGGTGATTTAAAAATTTGAATTTGTTTGTTTTGATCCCCAAAAAAAATTTAAATTTGAATTTACCATTCAAACCTTAATAAATCTACCCCTTAGTATGTTATAAAATGGCGAATTCTAAGAGACTTTTCAATTGGTCTTCATTATTTATTTTTTACAGTATTTTAATTAGTTGCCTTTCTCTTCTTCAGTTTTCAAATTGGTGGTTACAGTTAAAGAAATAAAAGCTCTGTAAAGCTGCAAATGTATTCTTATTACGTATATTTCTATTCAGGCCCTCTCCTATTCGTATTCCAGTCAACAACCAGATTGCTGAATTGCAAACTGGTGAATAAAAAGTTAAATAAGTCAAAAAACCACAAATAATAAAAAAATAAAACTAAATGCAGTTTGTCTCAGAATATCACTCTCTACTAAGAGTTAACTCAAAGGTGAACAATTTGCAGGATCAGAAGTTTGTTAATTATAGGTCTAACATGCAATCATGCACATCAGGAATGTTGTTAGTACATATTTTAAATGCTCAAGTTAAAGCTTATTTGTAGGATTTCCATATTGCAGGTTAGTATTCACCTTTTCTTAGTTGTATCTATGTAAATGTCATAAATTCTGAAGTGCTGATTACCAGTATAACCTGTTTTTTTTTTTCCAGGAACTCAACAAAAGGACAGAAAGTTTTAACTTCCTTATTAAACGGGATGCATGAGTCACACTGCAAATGAAGTGCGGCTAACCTGTGCCAACCTGTCACTACAACTGTTACTGTGAGAAAAGTCTTGAAGAAATTGTGGTGCTGAGCTGATTTTATCACTAAATGAATCGAGTTTTATATATAAACATGGTGTAAATAATACAAATATATGCACTATTATGTTAGACAAGGATGTAAACAAATATTCTTTTCTTTAGTGTCATATCACATCAGCAAACCATTGTCTCAGGGGCGTTTCTGCCATGAGTCAAGGTGAGTACCTTGCCTCAGGCGGCAGCTCCCCAGTAGTTACCAGAGGCGGCAAAAGCTGCTCCTGGTAACTTTAAAAGCTGAATTTCCAGTTTGCCTTTTCTATCGCAGAGAGTGCAATTTCGCTTTCTGCGCTAGTGATGTGGCCCCTCCCCAGACCCTTATCGGCGATCTTAAGGTAAGCGAGACAAGCGGGGGGGCGGCATTGCGAACGCCTCCTCAGACGGCATTACTGCCTGAAACGCGCCTGCATTGTCTAATGGGCAGTGACTCGTAGTGATTTGTTGTCCACAGGAAACCGTTGATCCAAGTGATATATCTCCATGTATGCAATAGCATTTAGATTGCAGTGACAATGCCACATGTGGGGAGTTATTTATCAAAATCCAAGTTATTCTGATTTTTTAAAATAATAGTCAGACCAAACTAGAATCCCCGATTTGATCTTATTTATTATTAAAAAAAAAGCACAAGAGAAAACTCACTAAAATTGAGCGAAAAGCCGAATCATACGATTTTCTCGGAGGTTTGTGTCAAATCCCTCGGTTTTTTAAGGCTTTTTCCCAGGAAAGCCCGAAATAGTCCGATTTTCGGGCTAGTTCCAGCGCAGACCACAGAAACCTCCAAATACGATAGAGATCTCTTCCATTGATTTATATACAACGTTGGCAGGTCTGAGATGGCAGATTTTCTGATTCAGACTTTTTGCAGCATCGGACTTTAATAAATCTCGAAAAAATTCAAGTTTAAAAAAAAATGAAAAATCTGAGTTTTGCACCAAAAAGCCAGACTGAACTTTAGTAATTAACCCCCTTAAAGTTTGCTTTTAAAAGTTTGGGGGGTGGCACTGTTTTAATGGATTTTAAATTAATTAAACCCACTTAACTGTCACAGATCAAAACATTTATATTTGTGGACTGAAGGTTCTGTCTGGCACAGATAATACATTTTATGATCTCTAGCAGTTCCTGTTAATCTAGACAAATACAAGAGGTCCTCTACTCTCAACCCATTATCAATATATTTAAGACATTGAGATATTTTGTGCATACAGCTACTAAAAAATGCCTTACCCTTTAAACAAAACAGGGATTGTTTGTCCATATATTGCAATATATTTAAGCTGGCCAACTACGTCAAAGTCATCCCATATCTGGCAAGTCCTACACTCCATTTGCATCTGATTCATTAAGAATTCCATTGCTTCATTATACATTCCACACAGGGACTAAGTTCCTGTTAATCACTTGTAACTGCCATATCAGGCAAATAGTAAAGTGAGGAGCAAACTAAATGTCTGCTGTTGTGTTTGCAATACAATTGCCTCCCAGAATTGCCATTATGCTGTGCCAACAGCCCTCCAGCGTCTTCTTTTTTTCACTCAGATAAACAGAAATACAGTACACTTATTTTGGTGGGGTTTCTGAGGATTTACATCACACACACATACACAATAGTGTACATTTTTTTCAGTAGCTAAATAAATGTTTTATTGTGACCAAATTCAGAAATACCTTTTATTCTGTTCCATGCTTTTATGCTGTTATGAAAGTCTACCAATGATGTACCACCAGGGCCAGAACTAGGGTCAAAAGAGGCATGTGCCTGGCATGTAACAAATGGGGAGCACTTATCTCAACTATTCCCATCTCTTGTCCAGGGCTTTGAACCCCCCCCCCCAATCATTGTCCGATTGTTCCACCATTGGCATTTTTTCAGCACACATGCATGCTCGTGGGATCATCAGGCTCATCACTGCTTACCACCTACATTTCTGGGTCAAAGGTGCTTTACCAAAAGGATTGGTTTCATAACAACTCAAAACTTCCTTAAGCCACAAAAGCTGGCCAGGAAGTGGTTACATAAAAGGACTGTTTTCAGCTTTTTTGGGGTTCTATGATAATAACAATAAACTTTTTTTATTCTATATTTTGGTGGGCTTTTTAGTACCTTGTTGCGTTGGAGTCCTAGGTTTTATTCCTGCTGGTGGCTGTAAAGTGCAGGAGAATTGAATTCTGGCAGTTAAGGTTCAATTCGCACTGCCACCAATGCTAAGGTATTTTCAGGTGATATGTCCCTCCCTGGTAGTACAGATTTACAATGTGCAACACATGTGACATTACCCTTGTCAGATCCGGACTGAGAATTAAAATAGGCCCTGGCATTTCAGGTACACAGAGGCCCAAACAGCCCCCACAAGCCCACTAAATACTGACTTTCTATGGCACCTTATAGCAGCCCTTCTGGCATTTGCCAGAGCCCACAGATTGCCAGTCCGGGCCTGACCCTTGTGATGTGTTAAACTGATAATGTGCTTATATATTAGTCACTTTTGACTAAAGGCCAAATTTTTGTTTTGGAAGGCTTCTCCACACGTCGTGCCACTTTGTCAGACATAAATTGACAACACATATGCTAATTAATCAAAATTAAGTTACGTCTCGACAGCCAAACCCTGGCGAAGTTTCGCTAGTGTAAATTCGTCAGCGTGAGAATTTCATAGTGAACTTTCGCTAACACTAATTTCTGCCTAGCGAAACTTTGTTAGTACTTTTACACTCAGGTCAATTTGAAAAGTGGATTTGAAGAGATCCTTCGTCTAAGCAAAACTTTGCCTGGTGATAGGGCGTGACACTACACTAGCGGCGGTCTCTTTCGCTAGCGAATTGTTCTCTACTCCTGTTAGTAAATTGCCGATGTTCCTGCGGAGGAGATTTATGGTGATTATTCTCTAGCGACGGCCACTTTGCCCTTTAGTAAATCTGCCCTTTTATCTTTATTTGTTGTGGTATGTGGAAGTTTTTTGCACCGATGTATTTAATTTTGTACTTCAAATTGGTTTGAGTATACGAAAAAAATTGTTGTAAAGATTTTCAAATTGTGGGTACAAAACTCTAAAGCTGGCCATACACTTCAGCAGCTCTTTCCTCGATATGCCCACCTTCAGACAGACAATATCAGGCTGATCCAATACCTGGGGCCTAACAATCGGATCACAATGAAGTGAACAACATGCTATTGGAGTGAGAACTGTATTGATGAGCTGATGCAGTCCTTACAAAACCTTGGGAGGGCCCCATACATCGTTCAACAAGCAGCATTATCAGCTTGTGTATGGCCACCTTAAAGAGATACTGACACCAGAAATTAAACTCTTAAACATCATAAAATTGCCTTTGAAAGCTGCTTATAACTTTGCCATAAAGTATTTGCATAATGCTTTTCCATTAACTGTCTGATAGCCCATGTTCCTGTATGAGGGGGCTGCCATGTTTGTTTAGCATGGGAAACTTTAACTGACATGCTGAGATGGGACAGTCAGGTTTAGAAACTTCAACTAACAATTGCTTACAAAAACAAACCTCTCATCAAAAAATTATCAACATGACTTATAGGTAATTTTTAATGTACATTCATATTTAATAGGGATGCACCGAATCCACTATTTTGGATTTGGTCAAACCCCCGAATCCTTTGCGTAAGATTCAGCTGAATACTGAACCGAATCCGAACCCTAATTTGCATATGCAAATTAATGGTGGGAAGGGAAAAACATTTTTTACTTCCTTGTTTTTGACAAAAAGTCACGCAATTTCCCGCCCCACCACTAATTTGAATATGCAAATTAGGATTCAGATTCGGCCGGGCAGAAGGATTCAGCCGAATCCGAATCCTGCTGAAAAAGGCCGAATCCCGAACGAATCCTGGATTCAGTGCATCCCTAATATTTAAAAAAGTAATTTTTTAGAGTCAGTATCACTTTAAGGTCCCGATCCTAGTCTGAAGACATAGTTATTCATATTGAATACATTTTCACTGATATGCCTTCGGCTACCTCATCCTGTGAGCAACATATTACTGATAACTAAAGTTTCTATTTAATATACAACTAATGTAATGTATAAAGCCATACGTTTAGCTTGTCTAACTTGTAGAGCAGGCTAAAAATAGCACACAAAAGGGTTCTTTTAAACTAGAAAAGTTTGCGGTTAAGTGACATTAATGCTGGCGATACCTCCAGCAGCTTTATGGCACACAAGCGTACTGTTTCATATAGGAATAAATAAAACGGACTGAATTTTGAATTGTAATTTCATTGAGTAGAAAAGCCTTTTGCCTAATGATCAATTCATGAATTTGAACATTAGCCAAACCCACAGCCACAGTAATTTGATGCCAGCTCAGTGCTGTATTAAAATGTCCCTTACAGGACTATGCAAGCTCACATTAATGTTACCCTAACTTTTCCTCTTTAAAGAGGAAGATTCTCAAGAGATATGGTTGACAAGTCAAACAGCTGAATCTGACTCTATATATGTGTGTGTGCGTGCGTGTATATAGGAGGAGGCAGAAGAGGAGGTGCCTAGGGTGCAATGCTGAGGGATACTAGGCATGTACTTTTTCCTCCTGCCTGCTCCCTAGTTCAGGTTCTGAAAAATCACTGTTTCTAATTTTCATGGTGATGAGTGGGGGACCTGGACTATTACTAACTCAAGCTATTGCTCTTGCGCTCACATGCAAGCTGACTCCACAATACCTTTATAGACAATATGGTTGGGGTGGGAAATAGTTATACATTCACCTTGTAATACTTTTAATTAGACAAATGAAAGGTGATAGGATGGAGTTGATATTTTTATATTGTGGTTGTGACAGTTGGTTGAAATTAGTCCTAATTTCCTGTCTCATTTTAAACTTTTCCTTGTAAGAACCAGAAGACATCTTAAAGGAGGATAGTTAGATAGTTACAGAGGCAGTTTATTGCCAATAGATTAGCCACAATAGTGCAAGCTATAACACTATATTTATTCTGCAGAATGCTTAACCATACCTGAGTAAACAGCTCTAGAAGGTTTCTCTGTTTGTTTAGGATAGCAGCTGCCATATTAGCTTGGCATAACATCACTTCATGGTTGAGTCTCTTCCTGCTCACTCATAGCTCTGGGCTCAAATTACAGCAGTGAGGGGAGGAGGGAGGGGGAGAGGAGCAAACTGAGCATGCTCAAGCCCTTGCCCTGGATGTTTAAGCTGAAAGAAGGAAGTCTGATACAGAAGCCCATGTATACACAATAGAAGGAAAGAAATGCTGTGTTTCTTCTGACAGGACTCAGAGCAGAATTATGTTGAGGGTTTACTGGTGTATTTATATAGACCTTTCTGATAAAGCTGAATTCATTTTAATTTCAGATTTGCATTCCAAAGCTTCTCAAATGCCACTTAGTCAAAGTGACAGTGAAAGATTTTTATTTGTGCAACTGGATTAGTATTTTATACACATAGTATTATTTATTTATTTAAATATCCATAGACTTCTTTCCTGCAATAAGATTTGTAACCATATTATATGAATGCAATAGTATACCAGGGCAAACAATCAACAACAATCTATCAACAATTATTTGCCATTTACTGAATTTGTTCCAAATTCCCTATTAATTACCATTAGCTTTTCCAAGTCCTCTTCTGTGAAGGTGATGTTTGGCAGCCTACCACTTGGGGGCCTAAAACACAATTTTGCATAAACGAGAAAGGCTACAAACATGGTTTAAATATAAAAGATGACCATCTGAAAGAGATAGTTGCTAGTGGTGAGCAAAATTTTTCGCCAGGTTTTCCCGCAAAAATTGCATTAGTTAATAGTGCGGCTCCAGAAGAATTCTGCACTGAAATCCATTTTTCAAAAGAGCAAACAGATTTTGTTATATTCAATTTTGAAATCTGACTTGGGCTAGACATATTGTCAATTTCCCAGATGCCCCCAGTTACGTGACTTGTGCTCTGATAAACTTCAATCACTCTTAACTGCTGTACTGCAAGTTGGAGTGATATCACCAGAACAATGGGAAGACAAAACACCCGCGACAAGTCGGATAGAGTCGCACTCGTGAAGATGCAATTGGACTGAATGAAAAGTCAGGTAAAAACTACATTACATCTGACGTGACACGACTGTCGGATGTGGACGCATAAAGCAGCATCGTCATCCTACAGTCGGGCCGTGTAGTTGTTAACTCTGACTTTTCTTTCAGTTCAATTATATCTTCACTCGCGCGACTCCATCCAAATTGTCGGTGTCGGGTGTCGATTTGCCGAAAAATGCTTGTGGAGCACTACCCTAAAATAGGTTTAAAGCATGCACTCCTGAATGAATAAGATGTATGTGGAAAAGAGATATTGTAGCATCAGCATATAATACCGTTTATAATTTACACATACTATTTCCTCAGCCTACAGAATTGAAAATTCTTTATCATTTTGTTTTTATTTAAAATCATTGTTGAATTTTGCTGAGTGGGCATGGGCAGACCGACTGTAAAAGACCTCAAGGCAGCAGAATAAGAGCAAACAATACTATAAGTATGTTAGATTCAAGAAAATGATGTTCAATTTTAGGTGTTACAAATATGAAATTAAAGGGCAGGTTCACCTTTCTATTAACTGTTGCAAATTGGCCATTTTTGAATTATTTGCATTTTTTTACTTCCAGATTTCAAATGGGGGGTTGATTCGGTGCATCCCTATTAGAAACTAATTTGTTATTGGTTACTATTGCCAACTGCACTTGTACAATTTAGCACTTACAGGTAGGTTTGTAAACCAGCCTCTATGTGGTTAAACTAATACTGTCTCTCCCAAAGGAATTTTGTGCAAACTCAAGCTGCTTTATTTGTGTACATTCATTATTTGCCCATATCCTATATATGGTAGCTGGAAAATACATTATTGGTTTACAGGCTTTGCTGCTGTTCACTTATGCTTAGTTCAGACAAAGCACCATGCAGCAAGTTAGTACAATACACTATATACATTGCCTCACCTGTTGATGCAGGTGTGCCCTGTGACCTCTCTTCCCTTCCCTATGAACTTGTTAACAAACTCTTTCAAGTAATGGAACAATAAATTGCTTATCCTGAATCCTCACTTGTCACCAGATATCGGTAAGTCCCATCAATCAGACCTTACAAAACAGAAAGGCCTTTATTTTCTGTAGGATTAGAAACAAAGTTGAAATATTTTCATTTACAGTCATATGAAAAAAATATGTAAAAGAAACATTATCTTAACCAACCAAGGACTCTCAAAATGATGAAATGATATTTGATAAAATGGGCCCTTCCATGTCTATAGGATTCTGGGGGTCATTTATCAGCGTGCCGTCCCTTTGGTTTAACTAGTCTTAATTTGTGTGGCATGCTGCAATTGCTGCACTTGGGCTACGAAGTGGAAGGCTCTACAGGGGGTTGTGAGGTGCATTCCATGGGCTGAATGATCCTGCACAGAACATACATACAAGAAGCAGTTTTTAGTAGCTGTCTTGGTTATACTGTACTAAACAAACCAAACTGTCAGGGGAGAAAAGTGTAAATCATGGGTATGTCAAAACATGAAGACACTGTTTACACTTAAGTCCACTGTTATAGGGCAATAAGAAGTGTTCTTCTGTACATCTAATTTACTGAAAAACAGAGCTGATCACACCCTGTGCTAATAAGGGAAGATTCAATAAAT
This sequence comes from Xenopus laevis, assembly GCF_017654675.1. Lineage (NCBI taxonomy): Eukaryota > Metazoa > Chordata > Amphibia > Anura > Pipidae > Xenopus > Xenopus laevis. The sequence continues at coordinate 62,943,758 of NC_054374.1, forward strand.
AAATAGTTGGAGTAATTTCAGCACCTAAAAAGAGTGAACAAGAACATGCTGTAAGGATTGCTGCAAATGAATCTGTACACACAAACAACAAGCCGATCATTTTTCTCTAGTTGAATTTAACCATAGGGTATTCTGTGAATAGGAGAAGTTCCACTGGCACAGGGACTATTGTGATTAGTAATCTCTATACATGAATGCATTTACCTGTCAGTCCCATAGAATATATGAAAAGACAATATTTGCAATACTTCTCTTCTAAAATCAGCACAGTGGATTTAGAAGTGACACTAATGCATTAAGAACATACAAATAAGTCATATTATTAGCACCTTCTTTTATGCAATAGTCTAAAAATGTTAAAGCATCCGTTATAATCAAAAAGTGAAAACGCTTATAGAAATCTTAAAGACAGCAACATTTACCTATAAGGTGCCTGGGTGCCTGAGCTAAGAAACAACACTGCACTTGCACTTGACTCCTGACCGAAATGTTGAGTAAAATAAACTTTTGGAAGATTGATTCAGCAAGTCCTGTGAGTGCCGTTCTTCTGCATTGTGTATATATACCGAGAAGTTTCATGACCATATAAAAACACAAGGCTGAAGGCCAAGAGCTTTTATACAGGTCATGGAACTCCTAGATAACTTCTAATATCCTTATATTTTGCAACTGGGGGTACTTTATTTATTATAATACACATGTTTCAGTGAGTCATGTGACAGAAATGACATCAGAACTCACCATTTAGAACTGATGACATCAGAACTCACCGTTTATAAGGATATCATTTGTTCAGCACAACGTGACCAACAATAAATTGACCCGGTGCTACGTATTATAATATTTTACAAAAATCCAAAATAAAGGTGCACACAGGGAACCTTTAAAAAGTTATTAAAAATTCATAGTTTTATTTTATACATTAAAAACAGGAGGTCAACGTTTCGGTCTGTTCCTAAGACCTTTTTCAAGACCTCTAATCCCAATAAGAACCACCTGTGAATAAATAAATAAAACCACAAGCATTCACCCAATACTGTGGCTAACCAGACACCATGTGACAAGAAACGTTTAGGTTCAAAACTTGATCGCCCTTAGCTGAACTATAACTCACTGCACAATGTAGCAAATGCTTTCTGAAAGCATTTGATACATTGTTGCAGTGAGTTATAGTTTAGATAAGTGAGATCAAGTTTTGAACCTACAGGTTTTTATGATCAACCTGCTACACCTTATGGGGCTGGGTTTCTTGTCACGTGGTGTCTGGTTAGCCACACTAATCCAGGCCTGGGTGGCAGCTAAGAGCAGAGCTAACTGTAGAGGAAAAGGGGTGTGCTCCAATACATGGGGCCTCTGGCTGTTCCCAGTGTGGTAAAGATCAAAACAAAGAGAGAGAGAGAGAGAGAGTGACCTGTGACAGTGCCTGAAGAAAGGTAGTGTTTGGGAAAGCGCAGTACTGAAGCTGAACTGGAAGTAGGCTGTGTGGCCTTCGAACAAACAGTTTGATATGCGCTTCCGTTTAAGAAATAAAAATAAAAAATAAAAATAAATACACCAACTTTCAGTATCCCCCAATTGTCCCAAAGTTTCCCTATAGTCCACCAAGGTCCGGAGCCGAAGATGGTAACCCAGAAACCACTTCCACAACTGGCGATCGCTTCTAAACCTTAAAACACAGAGGAAACAAAAACCGCACCAATGTGAAAAACTTCCAAAGCCGGTATCAAGGCCCTGCTCTGGTTACTACTCACAGGATTTCCCGGACACGGCTTGCACACAAGAACAGATCTGCGGTGAGGTAAGTCTCAGCTTGTCCTCCTATGCGATGCCGCTAGTATACTTCACAATTTCACGGTCCTGTGCGCTCGCTATCTCTGCGATTCTGTTCCTGAGCGTTCAAGTTGATTTGTATCCCACAGTCTTGGCGTCCTCTCATACACTTCCCAGGTCAGTCAGGGTCAGGCACTCACGGATTGATCAAAGGATTGGGAATGCCTTGTGCTGGGAGATTATGTAAGCAACGAAGGGATACTCAAATAGTTGAAGGTAATTTATTTAGAACATAATAATCACTTACACTTAAGAATACTCTGCCTAACGCGTTTCGTGAATCAATCACTTCATCAGAGGCTAAAATTTACTCTACTCGGTCGCTCCTTTATGACCTACCTAATTGGCATAATTGGTTACCTCCTTTTACCTGCAAACGAATTTCGTTCAGGGAGAGGGTAAAACAGAAACATATATTTTCAATAGTACATTTAAAAATTTAAATACGGTTTACATAGTTAAAATGCAGATTTTCAGATAAAACTTTTATAAATATTAATAACAATTCACTCAAATAAAACAATTTATATCGAGATCTATGTTTAAACCCATTGGTTGTAGTGTTTTTAAGGATATTATCCATCTAGTTTCTTCCTGTGATATAATTTGAGTATTGTCACCACCTCTCCAAGATTTTTTCTTATGTGCAATTCCCATAAATTTTAATTCACTAGGGTCACTGTTGTGATGTAGGGAGAAATGTTCTGATACGCTATGTGTTTTTAATCCTTTTTTTATATTTCTGATGTGTTCCGCTATTCTTAACTTTAGTTTCCTGGTAGTTCTTCCAACATATTGTTTTTTGCACGGGCATTCCAATAAATATACAACATTAACTGAATCGCATGTTATTAGTTGGTTGATTTTGTATTGCTTATCTGTCTGATTGGATTTAAAATTTTCCACATTTCTTGCATTGCTACTTAGCGTCTTACAGGCAATGCAATGCATACACTTAAAAAAACCTTTGCTTTTTGAAAATATATGTTTCTGTTTTACCCTCTCCCTGAACGAAATTCGTTTTCAGGTAAAAGGAGGTAACCAATTATGCCAATTAGGTAGGTCATAAAGGAGCGACCGAGTAGAGTAAATTTTAGCCTCTGATGAAGTGATTGATTCACGAAACGCGTTAGGCAGAGTATTCTTAAGTGTAAGTGATTATTATGTTCTAAATAAATTACCTTCAACTATTTGAGTATCCCTTCGTTGCTTACATAATCTCCCAGCACAAGGCATTCCCAATCCTTTGATCAATCCGTGAGTGCCTGACCCTGACTGACCTGGGAAGTGTATGAGAGGACGCCAAGACTGTGGGATACAAATCAACTTGAACGCTCAGGAACAGAATCGCAGAGATAGCGAGCGCACAGGACCGTGAAATTGTGAAGTATACTAGCGGCATCGCATAGGAGGACAAGCTGAGACTTACCTCACCGCAGATCTGTTCTTGTGTGCAAGCCGTGTCCGGGAAATCCTGTGAGTAGTAACCAGAGCAGGGCCTTGATACCGGCTTTGGAAGTTTTTCACATTGGTGCGGTTTTTGTTTCCTCTGTGTTTTAAGGTTTAGAAGCGATCGCCAGTTGTGGAAGCGGTTTCTGGGTTACCATCTTCGGCTCCGGACCTTGGTGGACTATAGGGAAACTTTGGGACAATTGGGGGATACTGAAAGTTGGTGTATTTATTTTTATTTTTTATTTTTATTTCTTAAACGGAAGCGCATATCAAACTGTTTGTTCGAATTCGATTTTTGGGGTGGAATCCCTTTGTATTTTGCGCATCCGAAGTCTACTATATTTTTGCGCAAGATTTAAACCATTGTCTATTTTAGGCTGTGTGGCCTGGCTGATAGAGAGACATTATCTCTGATCTGTGAATAAAGGGGTGCTAACCTTGTGGTGGACCAGTGTCTAAAAGAGGTCCTGGGGTAGTCAGGACAACTATATTCACAGCCAATAATATAGCAAGTGCTACTGCTTTTCTGTTGTTCTACAGCTGTGCCACACGAGACCATGGATTATATTTATCAAACACTGAAGTTAGAGATCTCCACAGTCCGCCTCTCTCCATTCATTTCTATGTGATTTTGAAAGGCGTATTTATCAAATGGTGAACTTTCACCCATCGATAAATACTTTTTTAAAAATACCATAGAAATGAATGGAGAGAGGCGGTACTTCACTCTGTGGACTGTGGTGATCTCTATATCCCTATGAGTGTTGTGTAAAAGCAACAGGAGGAGTTCCACAAAGACTGGGGGGGTGTGTGTGTGTGTGTGTAGCAAGTGTCTTTATGATGCCAGTGGGAAAAGAGTTATGAAATCCCCACCAGTGAGCTATGCAGGATCTGAGAGAGTGGCAGAAAAAATTAAACTCAAAGTTTTAGCAACAGCACATCGGGAGTCCTACACTGTTTCTGAGCAGTACAATGAGGGGCCTTGACCATGAGGGGCCAGTGTAGGATTCATGTACAATGAGGGGCCTTGACGTGGTATGTGAGCTTACATATTTTGGCCAAAGTGTGGTACAAACACCTTTTTTTTTGTAATAATTTTTTAAAGGCAAACCGAGCACTGGCAAATGCAAGCAAAAATCTGCAAGTTAATCTGTTAACCAGTGTGCAAGTTCTACGGTAAAAAAGGGGTTAAAGCCAAGAAATCATAACTCTTTGTTGCCCTGCAGTACCTCAGCTCCTGACTGTATTTGGCGATGAGTGTGCTACTGATCAATCTCAGTCATGTGGCTGAAATACTCAATATGAATAAATGTACTCAGTGTTATGGGACTGGAAACAATAAGGAAAACAGTTACATATACTGTAAGTTGAATTGCAGAGGCTGCATGAAGCAGAAGGAATACTGTGAGAGAGACACCTTGAGAGTGTGTGTGTTAAAGGAATTGTTCAGTATAGAAATAAAAAATAGATAGGCTGTGCAAAATAAAAAATGTTTTTAATATAGTTAGTTAGCCAAAAATGTAATGTATAAAGGCTGGAGTGACTGCAAAGCTGGAAGCTGAGGATCAATTGCAAACTCATTGAACAGTTATGTCCCATATGGCCCCCATTAAAGTCGCTGACTAACTCAAGAGTTAGAGAGCTGAAAAGAGGAAAGTAGTGTCCTTGCTATTATGTTACACATCTGCTCACTCCAGTCTTCATAGATGACATTTTTCGCCAACTATATTAGAAACATTTTTTATTTTGCACAGCCTAGTTACCCAGTTTTTATTTTTACACTGAACTGTTCCTTTAAGTGAGAAGTCAGGTGAAATTCCTGAACTCACTGACTGCCAAATTGTGTGTGTGAATATAGACAATGAAAATGATGAAGTAGAAAATGGTTACATAACTGTTAATTTGGTGAGAAGCCAGACAGAGGGGTATATTTATGAAAGAGTGAAGTTAAAGATCGCCACAGTCTGCTAGAGTGAAATTCCGCCACATTCCATTCATTTCTATGGGATTTTGAAAGGCATATTTATCAAAGGTTGAACTTTCGCCTTCACCCATTGATAAATACGCTTTTTAAAATTCCCATAGAAATGAATGGAGAGTGCCCGAATTTCACTCTGTGACTGTGGTGATCTCTAACTTCACTCTTTGATAAATATACCCCATAATGTCTGAGGCGGTGAGGGATGAAAAATCTACCTCTTCAATCTGTGTGTGAATAAGCAAGCCACAGAACTTGTCTGCAGTGAGCACATCTGTGTAAGAGCAGAAATACAATCTCACTTATCAACACTGGGCAAATTTGCCCATGGGCAGTTACCTATAGCAACCAATCAGTGCTTAGCTTTTTGAAGCCAGCTGTACGTAGAACAATGAATTCAGCACTGATTGGTTGCCATGGGTTACTGCCCATGGGCAAATTTGCCCAGTGTTGATAAATGACCCCCAATGTCCCATAAATGAAACATGAGGGAATTTAAAATTTTCTAGCAAAATGTGTGCCTTCTGAGAAACAGCTTTTGTATAGTGTGAGAGTGTTTAAGGGATTCTCATTATGTGGCAAAAGTAGGATATGTGACGGTGTATAAGGTTAATATTCCCTCTCAGGCAGGTAATTCAGTGGCCGTTGAGAATGGAGCTGTTTGTAGAGGAAGACTGTGTTCTCAGCTGTGGGACAGACTGTTATGGTTTGTGGATACCATGTGTAGACAAGCACCCTTTTGTTTGAATTAAGTAAATCCTATTTTTCTGCAATTTTTGCCCATGTCTCATCTCTTAATAAGAAAACCACTTGTCTATCATTATAAAAGCTAATCTGCCCACAGGATACACACTGTGGGGCTCATTTATCAACACTGGGCAAATTTGCCCATGGGCAGTAACCCATGGCAACCAATCAAATTGCTGCATTCAGTGTTCTACTTGCAACTGGCTTTAAAAAGCTAATCACTGATTGGTTGCTATAGGTAACTGCCCTTGGGCAAATTTGCCCAGTGTTGATAAATGAGCCCCTTTGAGGTGTTGCATGTTCTGCAGTGAAAGTGGGGTGACTGCTGAGCCTGTACCTACGATGGCAAATGGAAAACTTGCACCTTAATGTGGATTCTACAGTGTCCTAGAGGGTCAAACCCCTTGAGCCATGTTTACATATGTCTATTTCTCACTCCCAAAATAAATCATGCTACAGTCACCATCTTTGGTTTCCCCCTTACCAAACATATTGGAAAATGTTCCATCTCAACTGGAGTCTTAAAACACCAATGGGAAAAGAGGCCCATTTATGGCAATTTTTCCCATTCCCATTTTAGTGGTTTTTGAAGTTTTTTTTCACCATGAATAAATTAATTTTCTCTAAAATCAGGAATGCCATGTAATATATTAAAGATCTAAATTTCACGTAAAAGAATGCTAAACAATGGCTACAAAAAAAATAAGAAAACCTGTAAAAAGTTTAGTTTTTCAGACAATTACTAGCAAAAAGAAAAATCAGAAAGTCCAAATGGCTAAAAAAATTCAGTAAAATCAGGGCAGCTCCCATTGTCTTCTATAGGACCTCCACTGCTTTTATTTGGCAATTTTTTGTACTACAGTTTTTTCATGGATTTTACAATTAATACATTTCTAATTTTAGAGAAATAAAAAAAAAAAAAAAAAGTGATTTGTGAGAAAAATAGGAATTCAAATGTGAGTAAATAGGCCCCGTTAATTCTATTATCTATATAGATAGATATAAATTCCCAGTGGAGTAACTACCGGGGGAGCAGGGGGTGCGATTGGGCCAGGGCCCGCACCCCCTCAGGGCCCCCCCGGTAGCTCACGCACCACAAATTCCAGGTGTACGGAGGGGGGCCCGCCCGCCCCCCTCTAGTTACGTCACTGTAAATTCTTATAATATAATATATACAGTACCACCAATAGACATGTGCGAAGTGAAAATGTGAAAAGTGCCTTCCTCTTAATGGGCCAAGCCCCAGACTCATGTTGTAGATTATAAACATTAGTTTTCTATGAAACATTGGTCCTTCACATTATTTTATTTATTATTCGGTTTATAGATATACAAATACACAAATTCATTCAAGTTAGGTAGAAAGGCAAATTGTTTAAAAGGAACCATTGATGGATATTTCATTACAGTCTAGTGTTAGAACCAATCTCTTTTTAATTGACCATTTTTGACAGTTTACAGTAAATATATACTCAATAATTCTACACATATAGGGACACAGGTGATGTCCATTGCCTGCAATTAATATAGTGGGGAGAGTGACTAGATTCCTTTTACGGTAAGTCCAATGCTGTTGCACAGCACATTCACAAGTTTTGTGGTCTAGATGTAATACTGAAAAACAGAATATATCGATCAGAAAACTGCCCACAAACAATTTGCTCGATTATTGCGCAGTCTGTCACTGTACAGGTTTTATGAACATCATTACAAAAATATTTACAGACAGAGAGGAAAAATAAAATTCATTATCTCTGAAATATCTCCTAATATACAGTCAGTTTGTAGAACCGAAACAGGAGTTAGAACTGGCTGGTCTGTGGAAATGTACAAGTTACATGATTAAGGCATTAGGCCTTCCCTCACACTAAACTTTGTTGGACAGAGTTAGATGGAAAAAACTCATCTGCTTCTGCTGCTTGACAGTGCTAGCTATTAAAGCACAGAAATGCATGCAAAGTTCAATTGCAGTGATGTTTTTTGAAACACTGTGCCATAAAACTAAACTGGTGTGTAACTGATGGTCCAGCTGCTTGGGACATACCCAAACTTATGTGGCTCCATTAGACCCTTGTAGCTAGGTATATCACATACAAACCCTACAGTATAGTCAGTTGCAGGTCTAATTGCGTAGATATACATCCCAACCCTTTCTATAACCCTAAACACACAAATTGGGCATGGAGTGGATGGACATAGAAGGAATGCACCAAAGACAATTTGAGAGTTTGCATTGAAACATTTTGATGTGATCCCAAGCAGAAATCTCCACTTCTCATTCATTGACATGATCTAGAACAGGATAATGGGCCAACGTTTAACCAAGGGCATAAAATACTATAGTTTATCAGGGGGGGATCTTAAAGAGATTGTGTCCCATCATCAATTAGAATTGATTTCCCTAACATGGAGAAGTGATGAGGACAAAGTTGAAAGGATGAAGCTTATACAGTTTATGATCATAAATACATTATATTAACTAAAATATAATCTACACATCTTAGAACTGAAAAGAGCAAAGTCACATTTAAATATTTACGGTCATTTAACATGTCATGATAGTTTCCTGTAATAAATGCTGCAGTGGGGCTCTTTTCTGGCTGGAAAACCGTACAGACCAAATAAATTAGTGAAGAAAATAAAAGTGTGCCTTTATTTTGTAAATGAAATAAAAATGTAGAGGCTCAGGTGATTATTGATGGGCTCAGTATGAAAACATCTCAGTGTTAAAAGCCTAATAAAAGATATCGGGGGAAAAAACAGTTCTTGATTATATTTCACAACATCCATTAACTGCATGCCTGTAGTAGCACCAAGCAGTAATCTGAACTTGCCTCATCAGTCTAATAGCTTTTTTTAACATCAAAATTAGTAAAGTGGACCAGTTTGGACATACCTCCCAATGATGCCAAATAACAGTATACAAAAGGCTCAGGCTGGGTGTGATTTCAGGTACATCAAGGCAATAACTTGGGGTTGGTGGTGGATGGGGACGTGACATAAGCAGAAAAAAAAAGTTGTTTTTCAAAGATTTATTTTGAGTTTGACTACACTGAGCCAATTATACGAAAGAGAAAGATCTGATAACAAGTATCCATGTTAGATTAGATTGGGGGGCTGTAATATTGGTCGTTAAGTGAAAAATTGTTCGCAAAGCTACTAAATAAATATTCACACTGCAAACAATTTTGCCTTTGCACAACTGTAAAACATTTTGCAAAAACTTCTTACTGAAAAAAATTATGTTTGCTCCAAAAGTTTACGCTACCTTCAAGCAGGTCTTAAAAGTGTGCAATCAAGATTTGCAATGCAATAAAAGTCAAATGAAGAAGATAAGATCGCAACATGCAAATTGTTATGCTTATTTGTGTGCAAATTTGTTCTCTTTGCAAATATCATTACATTTCCCCCAATATGTTCTAGATTTAAACAAAAAAAATGCAAAAATGAAAAGGCATCTAGTGCTGCAACCTCAACGGAGATACAGAATACACTTTGCTATTTTGAGAACAATGGGGCCCAAACAGTCCCCACTGCCCAATAAAAACGCTGGCAGCAAATTTGATTATTTATTAAACAAAGCTGCTGCTGATGATTGCAAGGTGCAGAAAAGGTCAATTATGGCTTTTTCTGCAACCTCGAGCTCAGTATACACTCCCTATACATGTATAGTATAGGGCCACTGCTACTCTTTCTTCTAGATTGCGCCTATGTACATTATATATATATATATATATATATATATATATATATATATATATATATATATATATATATATGTGTATGTATTTATTTAATTGCAAATGGACTTGGAAATGAGAGCTCATATGTAAAATGTTTAGAGCAGGAGCCATCAGTCACATAAAATCTGCTAGTCTCCACTTATAAGAAGTGCTTTCATTTTGTATGTCAGTATATAGGCTTGTGTATGTCTGGGGAAAAAACTAAAGAAAATAAAGGCATTATATATGCATATAGCTACATAAACACTGAAACACAGTTATATGATAGATAAGACGAAAAAACAAAAGAGATGGTAGTGAATCCATAACAGTCTAATTCAACTTCCTTAAAAAGTTCTGTCTTAATGAAAACCCAAATGCAAATTCAAGTTTAAGAGTAAAATCAAGAAAAGCGAATCATCGCTGAACAAAATTTTGTCCCCTTCAGCCATCCATCATTTTTAAAGCCACATGATATTAGGGTTTAGCTGACCTGATCTGAAATTCTGAATATTGCAAAAAGTGCTGAAATTCCAAACTGAATCCTGTAAGCAGTACATCCATTATACACATAAGTATGAGTAGCTTAAGGCAGTCAGGATGGAAGAATCATCATACTAATGTATATCATTTGCATTCTCCGAGACTTTTTAGGAGCCGGAAAGAAGTGCATCTTTAAAATATTGAATAAACATCACCTAAAATTTTAGAACGTAGTGTGAAATTTTAGGAACCAGGTATCCACAGTTCCTGTGAATCGTTTTCCCCTAAAAGACCAACGTTTTATATTACACCAAACCTAGTAAACAATATGTAAATGCAATATCCTCAGCCAAAGGACATTATGAACTCAGCAGAATGGTACGAATAGCATCTCTACTGTTTGTACAAGACAGAAGAGGTCAGAAGTTTGGTGTACAGACATGGTCTTTAACCAGTGTCCAAGTTGTTGCATGTAACAGTCATTAAGAAGAGGTAGGTTTAGATCCACAGGGATTCATTATAAAGCCACCTTCATACACAGCTTTTTCAGATTTGCAGAAAAAAAATTTTTAGTTAAGCAAAATGTCTTTTTAACTTCTTCCCTGCCAGATGGCTTTGCATGCCAAGTTGGTGCTGAAGAGGTTAAATAGACTGTAACCAAACACCAGCGTCTTGCAGTCCACATTCCCAAATGGGGGACCTAGGACTTATATTTGGAGAAAAAAAAATCATATTTTCACAGTGTCCAGTTAAAATTCCTGGGAAGTTGGGTTAAGTGCTAGCGCGGGGTGTCCGAGATCCACCAACCCTCTGGCCACGATGAATCTTCATGTGTTTTGACAAGTGGTCACTACGAGCAAATTTCTTGTCACACACTACACACTGATAGGGCTTCACTCCAGAATGGGACCTCTTGTGTCTGGACAGCTCGTCTGAGCGGGAAAACCTAAAAATAAGTTTTAAAAAAATGTAAACATGATAGTAGCTTAGCTTAGTTACCATCAAGAACAAGTTTCAGACTTAATACAGAGAAAAAGCATTGATTCGTCCATTCTGTATAACAGGTTTCCAGATAATACATCCTGTGCCTGTATATTCTGCCATTCATGTGTCATGTTCAGTTTGAGATTTAAGACTGCAACAATTAGGTTCACGGGGTGGCACAGGTTATACACAATACAAGCCAATACACGTATGGGACCTATTATCCAGAATGCTAGAGACCTGGGGTTTTCCAGATAACGGGTATTTCTGCAGTTTGGAGCATCATACCTTAAGTCTACTAAAAAAAAAACCAACAGTGTTTTGGCTCCAATAAGAATTTATATCTTAGTTGGGATAACGTACAAGGTACTGTTCTATTATTACAGAGAAAAAACAAAATGTAAATTATTTGGAAAGAATGGAGTCTGAGCTTTCTAGATTATGGGTTTCTGGATAACAGATCCCATACCTTTATACAGACTACAAGTAATTCAACAATATCATTTTCACAGAGAAATATCAAGGTAGTACAGCCGTTTAAAGAAATACCAGATTGATTTTGGAGGCCGCATAGGCTTGGGGACTGTCCCTACTGTAAAAAGTCATTAGAATTTATTGTGTACATAAGATACCTAGGGAGGCATAAAGGAAAGAAACACAGGAAAGTTTTGTTAGAGGTTTAGTACTATGTCACACGGGGCTATACTGTTGCCTACGCAATGGCTCGCTGGGCAGATGACAAAATGCTCAGATTCACCCCATGTTTATTATATTATTATTATACTGCACACTGAGCTGGAATCCTCTCAGAAACAAAAACACCGACATTCTCAGGTCTGGACGGGAATTTAAAATAGGCCCTGATATTTCAGGTTCACAGAGGCCCAAACAGCCCAATAAATAGTGACAGTCTATGGGAACTTAGAGCAGCCCACAGATTGCCAGTCCGGGCCTGGACATTCATGCAGTGTTCCCCCTGCATTGCAGCAAACAAGTTGTAGCCAGAAGGACAATTTTGAGGTGATTTTACAAAGATAACCCCATATGCAACTATTTCTCTAGAGATACTAGCTGATCAATGACAAAGGGCAATGGCAGTAATAGCCAATGCTGAATAAAAAGCTTTAGTAGCATCACAACACATTGCCTTTAGCTGACAAGGTCAACCCCTGGCTGCCCTGAGAACCAAAGCCATGCACGGATATAGTTTGCGTCAGAGCTTTAAACAGGAGCTAGCTACACCAAAGTTGATGGTCCATTGGTATAATGTAAATATGGGAGGCTAAAGGTTTAATATAAAAAATAAAAACCATGTTATGAATGGCTCCAATTCAGTTTATAGTTCAATATATAGGAAAATCCTAGGGAATGCATATTTGCCATCTTAGATGCCCATGGAACCAAACTGTAAATCAATTAGGATAAACACTTATTTCCCGTCTTAGATATTCTTGGCACTAACAATGTACCTCGAAAGGATCAAACAAAAAAGTCTAAAAAAAAAAAAAAACACTTTTCTTTGTAGCTTTAATGGAACATTCCACAATAAGTTCATGTTTGATCAAAAAATGATCATTGTTCTTCCTATAGGTAACTAGGTGAACTGAAGCAGTATACAATGGACAACCACATCAGGACTATACACTTGCATGTTTGTGTAACTATGGTTTGTTTGCTCTCAGGTCTGAATGTTGCTGTGGAAATCTTTTCAAAACTGTATCTGTAAGATACAGTACAATAATTTCCCTGTAGAAAAAAAAACCAAAGAATGTGTTTATATAGAGAAAGAAACAATGTCACGTTCCTGTAACTAAAGCTCCTTGTGGACAATGATAATAAAGAAACAATAATAAAAAGCTGTTATTATGCATTTGGGTGTGTCCTACCAGGAACAGATCAATTCAACAGGGCAGAACCGCACCAACAAGCTAATGCATTTCATTTAGCAAAGGCACCCATAGTCAGAGGAATAGATTATTTTACAGTTATTATTAAGGTAGACTCGAGAGTGGTATAATAGTATGCCATTTTGCAATTGGTCTTTGATTGCTTTCACTTTTTTTGCCCCTCCGCTTCTCATACCCATAGTAACCGGACATCATCTTTAATTGAATGATGGGGGGGAAAAAAATCAAAGGAGGAAGGAGAACAATTTAAAAACAATGGAAATGAAAGTCAAGTCATACATGGTATACTAAAGAAATAAAACACAAAAAAATAAACTTCCCCATTATGGTATGAAAACGGACACATATATTTTGCCATTAGAACATACAGAATCGACACTGCTTTTATAGAAATGCACATAAACACTCTACCGGACCGGTTATTGATTCTTTATATGTAGAAGAAAGGCGGTTCCGACTAAATATTGAGAAGGGGTATTTTACCGTGAGAGCTGTGAAGATGTGGAATTCTCTCCCTGAATCAGTTGTACAGGCTGATACATTAGATAGCTTTAAGAAGGAGTTGGATGGCTTTTTAGCTATAGATAGCTCATAGCACAAGTTGATCCAGGGACTGGTCCCTGTCTGTGTTTCAAGTGAGGGGTGGGCGTGTCCTAACAGTCCCTGCAGTCACACAGTAAAAGGGGGACAGGCAATCACAGCCCTGCAGTCACACAAACACAGACAGGCTTCAGTTCCCTATCAGGTCCTGCTAGCTGTTGATTGGTTCCTTTCCTACAGTACAGTGAGTGGAGCCAAGTATAATGCACTGGTATGTTCTTTTTTTTTTTTTTGCATTTGTCTGGATCAACAAGGAGTCATCAGGTTTTATATAGACATAAAAGTTTGGAACTTGATTAAAGTGTATTTTTTCCAACCTAATTACTTTGATACTATGAAAATATGTTTGTGTTTTTTTCTCTGACCAGTAACAAATTCCTGCCTTGTGCATCTTACCTCCAGCCACACTCTGGCCATGTGCAGACATAAGGTTTTTCTCCTGTATGCCTCCTGAAATGTGCTTTAAGGTGTGAACTCTTGGTGTACATCTTGTTACAACCAGGGTGGCTACACTTGTGTACACGTATTACAGCTGCTGTCCCCTTCTGTGTCCTTTGCAGTCCCTCACTTACAAAAACACCTCCCAGTGTGAGGGGTCGAACAGCTACTGGAAGTGGAGCAATCCTCACATACTTCTGGTCCCCAGGTGAAGCAGGTCCTGGCATGGGTGCCAATGCCAAGCTCTGACCCTGAACACTGATTAACAGCTGAGCCACACGCACGGTGCCAGATGAGCTTTGGGCTGGAGAGGAAGTCCCAGGCACTGGCTGAATCTGGAGGAGAACAGGTATAGTTCCAGTTGTGGAAGGTGAATGTGTGGAAGCTTCCGGAGTCACTGGAGTGGGCACCTTCTCGCCTGGGAGAATTTCAATTGTGGGTGACGTCTGATCACCTGTTTTGCAGCTCTGAAGCCATCCAGGGGGAATTGGCTGATTTTCACCCAGCTCCTCACGTATAAGATCCATGTTGTCCTTTAAAAACTCTTCAATTTCCTCTAATGTGGGAGAAAATTCCTGGGGAAAAGCAGCAGAAAAGTCAGGGACTTTCAAATGTGCAGACTGAGTGGTTTCCTTTGTATCCTCCACAGTCCTTACCAAATGAGAGAAAATAATACCTCCCACTTCTTCCTGAAGACCACCTTCTTGAAGAAAATCATCACCCTCGTCTTTTTTAAAAGCAACAGTGCTGTTAAGCTGCTCATCCAGAGAGTTGTTAGAAGAGCAGTCATCAGTCTTCATTATTGTGGGCACTGGCTTCTCCTCCCACTGTGAAATTGCCATGGTCAGGTCACAAGCAGATGCAGCATTAGAAAGAATATCAGCTCCAGGGAGAGGTTTGTTGCAACTGATGGAAACCATTTTAAACAGGAAAGGAACACCTTGCTCCCTGCAGAGCAGAGAGAGTGGTGTCTCACACAGAATGACTTCACGAAACCCTTATGAAGCTTAATCTGTAGAGAGAATAAGATAAAATAAGGAAAAATATCTGTGTATCCATTATAATTGTGTCCTTTAATGAAGGATTAAACAGAGGGTATGATAAGGATTTTTTACACACACTCTTGATGATGTGATTTTGCACTATGAGGTTGTTCTATTAAATCCAAAGACAATACCAAAATTTAACTTTTGTAATTCTTCATAAAAAATGACTATGCAAAATATGAATACTGACCTACAAGCCAACTACTCAAAGAAAATCTTCCATTTAAAACACTGAACAATGGATTTTTTTTACCTTATTTTATAAAAAGGTTCCATATTATCAATATTCTACAAGTGGGCAACTTTAAGAAACAAATCCCCCATGTATAACCTATGTTATCCCCAGGCCGTTTTGAATGGGTGCAAGGGTCTGCATCTTTTCTAGGGTGCCCGGCTTTGTTCCCACCTCTGTCGCTGTGAAAGAACACTTCTTAGGTTGGCCTGAGGAATGTGGGCTCCACTTGCAGAACCACATGGTCCTATTGGCTTTTATAACAAGCGGGGAAGGCACATTGTTATTTCTTCTTCACAATTGGCTCCACTTTTTCCCCACCCACGAGAACAATGTATAATAAGGGGCACATAATTAGCCAATGTGGTTGGCCATACCAAGCAGATACAGGTATGGTATCCATTATCCGGAAACCTGTTATACAAAAGGTTCTGAATTATGGAAAGGCTGCCTCCCATAGACTAAATTATAATCAAATAATCCAAATCTTTAAAACCGATTTCCTTTTTCTCTGTAATAATAATAAAAAAAAAAAAAAAAAAAGTACCTTGTACTTGATCCAAACTAAGATATAATTAATCCTTATTGGAAGAAAAAACAGCTTATTGGGTTTATTTATTGTATACATGACTTTCTAGTAGACTTAAGGTATGAAGATCCATATTACAGAAAAATCCGTTCTCCAGGAAAACAGGTCCCAAGCATTCTGGATAACAGGTTCCATACCTGTAGTTGCTTTAATTTTCTAACTTGTAGCAGATATGGGTAATTTAGCATTTCTGCTAGTTAAGGAGCCCCAAGGCCTGTCCTACATTGGAGCTCCTTTACTACCAGCGAGGGTTATCAGAGAAGCCTAAAACTGCAGGAATTTCACTGGTTGCCTTCCCTACTTTATAGGTACAAAAAGTCAGAAAAAGATATGTTATAGGTATGGGGTTTTCAAGAAAAGATGCATCTGCATAAAGTGGAGCACTTTGCATTAAGGCTCTAAACATTAAAAAAGGGAAATAGAATTATTTATTTATTATTTGACACCAACATGGTTTTATGCTAATTTACAATGTAGTCGTTTATTATAAAATAGAAAAAGCAAAGAAATTCTTGCTGGAAATTAGGAATGTGCTGAATCCTGAATCTTTCTCAGCATGATTCAGATTTACTGTAACTTAATCCAATTTCCTAGCCAAACCAAATCCAAACCCTTAAAAAACACATGACTTGGCCACACGAACAAGGGGGAAAAAAACTGTAAACTTATTTTTTTTTTTACACTGTCATAATTTACATATACAAGCTCGGATTCAGTATGAGATTTGGCCAAAGCCTTCATGAAAGATTCAAGATGTGTCAAAATCCCCAAATAGTGGATTTGACACGTCCCAAATTTAAATTACGTTGTATTTTAGAGCTTTCTGGACAATGGATTTCCAGAAAACAGATGCTTGTATCATGCACAATTAAAATTTCTGTTCAACAGGAAGCTTTAGAGAAAAATGCTTTAGTGAATGAAAGCAAAATGGTAGCATGGAAATATGAAAATAATGACATTTCTGTGTGCTTTTCCTAGTTGTGCATTTAGGGAAACGTGACACACACACCTTACAAACAGAGTTGTAACAAAATAACACAGCACCAAACATTACCACATAAAAATATAAAGGTGTATTTATCAAGTTGTGTATGGATTTGCAACTTACCAGATCACATAGAACTAGCTCTGGCAGTAATATGAACAGAGGGTGTATTCTATTGGATGGAGCCTATGGGATCAAAATAAAGGAATATTTTACAATCTTAAAAAAAATGCTTAAGGGTTGAACTCTTTCTCTGCTTGCGGTTTTGCCAAGTATAAGGTTTTGCTCGCTCCCCCCCCCCCCAAGAGCCTTTTAACCAGTGAAACTGTGGGCAGAGAATGATAAATTCCACAGGTAGGTAGATGTACAGACACAAAAGATGCAGTCGAAATACCTCCATAGAAACGATGAATGCTGGTTTACAAGGTCTTAACAAAAATAATAGAAAACCCCATTAATGGTTCTTCAAGATACAGTATATCTGAAAACAAAGGCTTGGTTATAAAGCCAATACATTAAATGCATTTTGCCCATGTTTTAATGATATGTAAAAGTCAGTGAGATGGCAAGTAGTTAGGCCCCTCAGTGACTTTAATTGCTTACTTTATACTCTGAGTTGCTGCAAACCCTGTTCCCTAGTGATGCCTGACATGAGGCCTGCTGTTGGGAATCTAACAGGGACACAAAAAGTGTTGAAGTGAAATGAAGAATAATCGAGCTCAGAGCAAAGGGGCAAGTTCATCTTTAGCTATGGCACTGGATATACAAGTATCTTGTTGCTACTAAGCTGTTTTCATGTGCACAAATGTTTATTCAGCGTGCAAATCAAACTGTGGTGTGCACAAAGAATTCTGATTGTTACTCTTGCACTTCAATACGGACTCTGTGCACTCTTATAAAAAGTCCCTGATGCAGTTTGCATTGAACGCTGCCAAAATATTAATTCCTCGCAAATGGCAAAGTACTGTTTCCCCAACACGAGCTGAATGGATCCAAGAAATGGAAGAGATTCACAAATTTGAGGAGACCCATGCTGACTCTCATACTGATATTCTTAAACATTGGTCCACCTGGCGCCTATGGATACAATATCTGGACTCCATTGCTCTCATGAGTAATGGGAGTGCTCTTGCCAAACCAAGTCAGTGACTGTACTTGTATTCTTCATATATATTCCGAATGTATATTTGCCTGCAGATGTTGTTGACCTCTGCTTTTTGAAATGTGCGACTTAATGGTTACTATGTGAGACAAGCTGATATGTTCCCGAGTGCTCATTAGCCAGTTCTACTTGCCACTTCTGCTGGTAGCTCACGCTATTGCTGTGTCTGTCCCCCCCCCCCTACATCCCCAGTTGCTCTTATCTATAACAGCTCCCCAACTGTTTGACTGCCATGGCGCTGACTGCGGACATTTTACAGGTAAATTTGTTACCAATCCCTCTGCTGGCGATAGCTCTTAGTTTGATTTTTCATGCATGTATCTAAATATTATCGAGACAAAGCTTTTTGTTGGAAACTTTGAATGTCAATTGTTTATTCGATTTTTGAAAGACATTACCAGCTGGATTGTGCTTACATAATGTCTTACTGTTCTGAATATGCAGTCCTGTATGGAACTGTGTTTTTTCTTTCCTTTCGGTATTTTTTCTTACTTTCTTAAGACTCAATAAAAATAAAAATTTAAAAAAAGAATTCTGATTGAAAGCACAAAATTTTGCACTAAACCTGCTTCTTTACATACATCGTTTCAAAAAGTGCCAATAAGAGAGCCTCTCGTGAAATATCTGGCTGTCCTGATTTATTTAGTTAAACCCTCAGATAATTCAGTGTTTCCACTTAAAGTAAGGCCTGCTCTTAAAGGGGTTGTTCACCTTTGAGTTAACTTGTAATATGATGTAGAGCAGGGGTGTCCAAACTTTTTGCAACGAGGGCCAGATTTGGTGAGGTGAAAATGTATGGGGGCCGACCATTCAGCCTGACATTCTTTGAACCATTAACATCATTTAACTAATTTAAACAAGGAATCGCGTAGCCGTAATATTTTGGCCCATTAGTGAAATGATCTGCCACTTGGTCTATACTGCTGCAAGTGTGCTGAAAGTGTTAGCAATAGACACAGTTGTGGGCAGTGTCAGACTGGGATGCCAGGGGCCCACCAGAAAACCTTAGACTGTGGGCTTTCTCCTATGGGGGAATGTAATAAAAGTCGGTAACGGAAAAACTATTTGCAATGCGAAAAGTTATGCCTTTGCGCGAACAAATTTTGCTTTGCCCGAATTTAATATAGCTTTTGCGAACTCGGAAACTGTTCAGCGACCACTTTAGACAGTGAAAGACCAATATACGTTCACCTTCAGCCCTAAAGAAGTATGTGAGTGCGGTGCATCACTACGTGCCAATACGTGTCTTTTGCTAACACCTTCAGCACACAGGCAGCAGTACAGACCAAGTGGCAGATCATTTCACTAATGTGCCCAAATATTACTGCTACGCGATTCCTGTTCGCACAGTGCTAAGGGGGCCCTCATTATTAATTTCATGATGGAGGCTGAGGGCCGCTGTAAATTTGAAAATGGGCCGCAAATGGCCCCCGGGCCTGACTTTGGACATGCCTGATGTAGAGAGTGATATTTTGAGACAATTTGCAATTGGTTGTCATTTTTTTATTATCTGTGGTTTTTGAGTCATTTAGCATTTTATTCAGCTGCTCTCAATTTGCAATGTCAGCAATCCAGTTATTAGGGCACAAATTACCCTATCAATCATGCACTGATTGAATAAGAAACTGGTATATGAATAGGAGAGGGGCTGAATAGAAAGATGAATAATAAAGAGTAGCAATAATTATAACTATGTAGCCCTACAGAGCATTTTTTCATAGGGTCAGTGCCCCCCATCTGAAAGCTGGAAAGAGTCAGAAGAAAAAGGCAAATAATTCAAAAACGATAAACAATAAATAACGAAGACCAATTAAAAAGTTGCTCATAATTGGTGTTCTATAACATACTAAAAGTTAACTTAAAGGTACACAACTCCTTTAAGATCGCTTTCCTCCATCTTGCACCCTAGAGACAAGACTGGCAGTGTTCATTAGCAAGTTTAAAAAGCTCAGTGTGAGTAGAGGCACCCTCCCCCTCCTGTTGGGGTGACCAGTAGGGTGACAGCACCCAGTGGATCACAAGCAAAGGTACAAGTTTATGATCAACACCAGGGAGGGGGGCTCAGTTTCTAGATCTAGCCAATAGAATACATAAGAGTGAATTCCTCTCCAGCATATCTAGCTCACGATTGAGCGTCAGAAGAGAAAGCTCTATTTCCAGTTCCACAGTGTGAGCTTTGCAGGTAACTGTGCCACGCCCACTCACTCTCGCAGCTCAGGTTCAGGCAGAGGCCCGAGGGCCAGACTTGCTGATCGATTTGCAAATGATTTTATTGCTCTATATTCTTCAGTCCCGTTAGTTATACCGAGACACGCTGCAGATGTATCGCCACAAGAGTTTATAGAGTATATATACACATGGGTTTCTATAGAAAGAGAGCTCTTACGATAAGGAAATCGATTGCATGCAATTACACGAATAGAAATCGGTGGCCAGTGTTCGCACTTGTCGGTCAATTTCTGTAGATTGCAACCCCCCTAGTTCATAGTTCATATGTCTTTTTTCAATGTTAAACTCTCCCCCGCCTCGAAAATCTCCCACACACGGCGCAGCCACCGCAAGAAAGTATTTACAGTCGGCTCGTGCCACCAGACTGCTCCTCACCTCGTCTGATCCTGGGATTCCTCTGCTTCAGCCACGGGCCCACATGGCGCTGCAATA
The DNA here is from genome assembly GCF_017654675.1 of Xenopus laevis. Lineage (NCBI taxonomy): Eukaryota > Metazoa > Chordata > Amphibia > Anura > Pipidae > Xenopus > Xenopus laevis. The sequence continues at coordinate 62,964,574 of NC_054374.1, forward strand.
ACTCCTACCTTCCATGCTGGCATCCAGCTCTCACATGACCGGAGGAGGCTCGATCAACAACACGAGGCTGTCATTGGTCCCCCCGGAGAGGGCTCGGCTGCAAAGCCGCGTTCTCATTGGTCCTGTGCTTAAAAGGGCTCGACTTTGGCCTGCACCGTGACGTCTCTGTGAGAAGTGAGCGAATCTAAATGCACCGAAGTGTTTCTCCCCCACGTTGTAGTTGTATGAGTCCCCTGCTTCCCCCTTCTTTAGACCATAAGCCGCGGTTCATTCAAAAGCCACAGAGTGACTGAGAAACTTCTAAATTGAGCGAGCGAAGGGGCGGGCTTTCGTGACAGAGCAGGCGGCCTTTGTCATTAAATGGGCGGATTTTACTGGGGATTTATCCAACCTCAGCGAGAGCCTGGGAGAGTTCATTTGTCCTTCCCAGCGTGCTCTTTGTGTATCATTCCTGCCTGCCATGGGTTAATGACGTCTTATATGGGCAGCATCAACCTAACTGTGGTCTCCCTGTATAAGAACTTATAGGGGACTTGGATCATGGCAACTGCCTCAGTTATCACTGCCTCCATATCCCTTCATTACTGGACACATAGACACTCCTCTCCTGTGAAGAATTGAATCATTAGATAAATGATAAACAAATTGTCCTTGTAGGTTAAAAGGCACTAAGAGAAACAGCAGCGCTAACTACACAGGAGATTGTGACCAGAACTTTTCGTTTGATTTTGATCAAAACATGAGATTTTGTAGGATCCCCTGATGCCCAACAGCCACTGGGATACCAGGAAAACTCCCGGTGGGCCCAGGTGTCATTGGGCCTCTTCAGGACCGGATTTGTGGAAAGGCCATCTAGGCCCGGGCCTAGGGCGGCAGGATTTAGGGGTGCGGCATGCTGCCCAACCACACCCACATTGGTTCAAAAATACTGGGGATGCACTTGTGATATAATTATTTTTTAAATTTCCCAAGCACCAATCCCTATTACTACTGTCCTCCTGGAGGGGACAGAGGCGACGAATGGCAGTGGGCCTAGAGGCGCCCAATATGTAAATCCGGCCCTGGGCCTCTTGCTTCTAATTATTTGGCCTATTTCATGGTCATTCCCTATTTCTTTATGGGGAAAAAGAGACTTAATAATGAAAGAATAGAGTATAGTAAGTAAATATAAAAGACTAGCGGGGGAATGTAATAAAAGTCACAAAGAGCAAAACAATTTGCACCAATTCAGTGTCGGACTGGGCCGGCGGGACACTGGGAGAAAACCCGGCGGCCCACCGGCTCTTGTGGCCCCGCCGGCCCAGGTCCATACCCACATCTGCCCTTAATGCCGCGACCCCCTTTGTCGGAGGTCGCGGCAAAGAAAAAGTTTGTGCAGACACTGTGCGCGCACCGGTGCGGCAGGGTTGGGGCCGGAGGGGGGCCCAGTCCGACCCTGCACCAATAAGAATAAAAATCTCACAATGTCATTTTGTCCTTGAAACTGTTATTACATTGCGAATTTTAATTGCGCACTTTTAAGAAGAGCTTGAAGGTGTCGTAATCTTTTGCAGCAAACATAACGACTTTTTCAGTAAGAAGTTTTATTATAAAATTCGCAAACGGTCTTTCACTGTCTAAAGTGGTCGCTGAACAGTTTCCGGGTTTGCAAAAGCTATATTAAATTCGGGAAAAGCAACATTTGTTCGGGCAAAGGCATAACTTTTCGCATTGCAAATAGTTTTTCCGTTACCGACGGAAAAACTCACTGTTCACACTCCTGCCATCTGGAAAAAGGTACCGAAGCATTAGGGCCCTCAGTACCAAACTGTGTAACAGTTTCTTCCCTCAAGCCATAAGGCTCCTGAATACTCAGGGACTGGACAGATCTCTCTCACACACACACTCCATCTGACCTTACTATGTACCACGGCGTTGCACAGTCACTGTACGCCATTGTATAAATAAATAGCCATTGGATACAATTGTTCTCTATGAGCACATCTGCACTTTGTCATGTTCTTTATCATGTTCTTACTACTGTCATGTCACAGTGATACACCCATCATGTCTGACGTTTAGCATTATTTACTTAAGATATTACATCTACTGAGTGTGCACTGTCTTGTCCTGTCCCTGCACTATGTTGTCCTGTTTTGCAGGAGTTGCATATTTTTGCACTTGCACTTTTTGTCTGTTGTCCGGTACATCTATGTTGTGTGTAGCACCACGGTCCTAGAGGAACATTGTTTTGTTTCACTGTGTACTGTACAAACTTATATGGATAAAATGACAATAAACTCACTGTAATAATATTACCTGTGCGGAGGGGTCCCCCACCACGCCATCGACGGGGACGCCCACCGCGTGGTTCTGTGGCACCGGATCCAGCGCCAAATTGATCTCTAGGGTGTGCGCGGCGCGCCTGCGCGCCTCTTAAAGGTACAGGCGCGCTGGCGCGATTACACCAGCGAGCATTGGCGCACGTTTTGCCGCGAAATTTGAATGTATTTAAGGCCCATTCATACTCCAGCATACACAGCCAGTGCCCGTGATAGAACTTGTTTCTAGTGGTTCCTGAGCCTTGTGTGTTTGATCTGTTCTGAATCTAGTCTGTTTGATTACCCGTGTTTGACCCAGCCTGTTCCTGACTATTCTGCATTCTGTATCCTGACCCTGCCTGCCTACGACAACTCTTCCTGCTTAACCCCTTGATTGACAACCCGGTTTGACCCTTGCCTGCCTGACGATTCTTGATATCTGCCTGCCTCGACCTTGCCTGTCTGACGATTCTCTTGCCTGCTCCATTTGTACCGTGACCTTCGGCCCAAAAGACTCTGCTAACAGCCGTGCCCCTTCGCCAGCCAGAACATCTTGCCTTGTACCCCTCGTTAAGTCCAGGTGGCACCCAAGTAAGCTGAGGGCTCCTCCCGAAGCCCAACGGTGGTCACACTACTGGTGAAGCCGAGCCGAGACCAGGGTGCTTGGCATTTGTTCTGGTATCGGGTGCCGGCCGTGACACTCACTCTTGACTCTTGAGATAGCAATAGGGCCATCTCAGACCCACCTGGAACCATGAACTCTTTCCTCCCTTGAAAGCGACAGAGGAGGGAGGAGGACCCGATGATTGCAGCGGAGTCCCTGGGATTGGTGTGGGGGCCCCTTACGTCCCCCGCCGAACACAGTCACAATAAAGAACAGGACATGTTAGGGGGAGGGATGTGATTGCAGTGTTGGAGGAGGACCTGATGATTGTGGAAGGAGCCCTGGAGTTCATGTGGGGGCCCCTGAGATGGCAGCCCAGACAGGCCCTCCAGTCCGATACTGGATGGCAAAGCTTTCATGGGCTAAAAGCTAAACTACAGAATAGATCCTACACGTTAGCTATAGTTACATAGGTTTTAAAAAACAACGGGACTGAAAATAATATCTGATGTGTAAATTACATGAAAGATTTTACATGACACACCTGTAGGAAGAGAACGCTGCATGCTGTGTTAATATTCAACAATATAAAATCCGATGATGTCTGACAGACTTTTTTTTCCCATTTAAATACAATGACAGTCAGATGTAGATGCATGAACAAAACATCCGACTTTATCTAATCTGATTTAAATGACAGCTATGGGGCTCTATCAAAATCTTGTTCTGTTGCGTGCTGCTGCATGACAGTTCAGATAAAATGTGACCCACAAAATCTGATCAAAATCGCTAAAGTAGTTTAGCAATAAAATTTAGGTTTGAAGATAGTCCCCCCCATCACATTTGTGGAAAAGAATGCATGAGATGCCAGAGAAGTGTCAAATACCCCTGAATTATATTTCAAATGGAGTGTTCATTATCTTTCCAAATGATGCAAAATTGCTTAGGTATATTATATTATATCAGCTTTTGTATAATGTTCCTCATTCATCAAAGTTGGCTGCTGTTGGCTGTTGGCTGCTGTTGGTCATGTTACAACCAACCACAGCCTATTGCTGATATTTATCATTTGGTTACCTCAAACATATTTAAGTACAATTCTGCTTACTTATATTATTTACCAGTAAATGCTGCATAACTGAAGGTGACACATTTTTATTCCAATGATGCATTTTTGGAATAATCATATCTTCTATGCACTCATACTTCAATCTTATGCAAAAAGCAGCACACATGTCAGTGACTAATGGTCATTTTATCCTGGTAGTTGTTCCAATACAAAGTACCTAACATTCAGCGTGCAGAGTCTCCAGGATATCTGCATTCACAGGGAGTTCATTCATCCCTTTATCCTACTCACCCCAGATGGTTATGCTACCCACTTTTGAGTGAACAAGCTTTTCAAAATTTTTCTGGAAGGCAACAATCCAGTCCAGTTAAAGGAGGACTCCAAAGTCGAGAGAGACGTGCCAAAGTAGGAGCCAAGCCACCGCCAAAAAGAGCCAAATGCTGCAGAAAGGAGCCAAGGAAGAAGAAAGGTAAGTACCACTGAACACCAATGGTCTTTTTTTTTTTTTTAACTGTTGGGCACTATTTCTTTTATTGTAGGGGGGACCTTGCCACTGTTTTTTTTTTAACTTGCGGGGCCCTGGCCGCAAATGTTTTTTTTAACTTGGGGGGGTCTGGCCACCAAGGAATTTTTTTTATTTGTACGGGTCCCTGGCCGCCAATGTTTTTTTTAACAGAAAATGTTGTTGTACAGTACCCACGAATTCAGATGGCGGCCCTATGACCATATTTCACCCTTTTCTCCAATGGTATTGTCAAGTGTGACACAGTCATAAGCAGACGCCACAGATAAGACATATAGCGAGTAGCCAGCACTTGCCTACATTTAAAATGAATATATTTAGATCTTTAATTACCTACATATCTGGATAACATAACTTAATAAAAGAAAATGTAATCCTAAGCAACTTCACAGTCAGGGGAGATCATGGCCCCTCTGCCACCTGAGGCAGCAGCAGTTGCTGCTGCCCCCCCTCCCCCTGAAATTCGCTCTTAAAGTACCAGGAGCAGCATTTTTGCTGCCCCTGGTACCTAGTGGGGCGCTGCCGCCTGAGGCGACAGCCTCAACTCGCCTCATTGGCGAAGCACCCCTGTTCACAATATAAACTACAGGTATTGGATATGTTATCCATAATGCTGGGGACTTGGGGTTTTCTGGATAACAGATCTTTCCATAATTTGGATCTTCATACCTCAAGTCTACTAGAAAATAATTTAAATATTAAATAAATCCAGTAGGCAGGGTTTGCTTTCTGGATTATTTGGATAAAATGGAGTCTATAGGAGATGGCCTTCCATCCATCCATCCATACATACAGTACATTGACCCCTCCATACACTCTAGTTCTTTTCCTCTAGTTCTTTTCCTCTAGTCTGAAGGGGTGGCCTCTGGTACGGTGATCCACTTTATGGGTAAAAAGGTCCCCTGCTATTTGTCTATAATGTCCTCTAATGTACTTGTAAAGTGTAATCATGTCCCCTCGCAAGCGCCTTTTTTCCAGAGAAAACAACCCCAACCTTGACAGTCTACCCTCATTATTTAAGTCGTCCATCCATCTAACCAGTTTAGTTGCACGTCTCTGCACTCTCTCCAGCTCATTTATATCCCTCTTAAGGACTGGAGTCCAAAACTGCACTGCATACTCCAGATGAGGCCTTACCAAAGACCTATAAAGAGGCATAATTATGTTTTCATCTCTTGCGTTAATGCCATTTTTTATGCAAGACAGAACTTTATTTGCTCCAGTAGCCACAGAATGACACTGCCCAGAATTAGACAACTTGTTATCTATAAAAACCCCAAGATCCTTCTCATTTAAGGAAACTCCCAACACACTGCCATTTAGTGTATAACTTGCATTTATATTATTTTTGCCAAAGTGCATAACCTTGCATTTATCAACATTGAACCTCATTTTCCAGTTTGCTGCCCAGTTTTCCAATTTAGTCAAATCACTCTGTAAAGTGGCAGCATCCTGCATGGAACCTATAGTTCTGCACAATTTAGTATCCATCAACAAAAATAGAGCCCTGGGGTACTTCATTAACAACACTGGTCCAATTAGAAAATGTTTCATTTACCACCATTTTTTGTAATCTATCTTTTAGCCAGTTTAGCCAGTTTTTAGCCAAAACTATGTTCCAGGCCAACATTCCTTAATTTAACCTTTAACCTTCTGTGTGGCATTGTATCAAATGCTTTAGCAAAGTCTAAGCAGATCATATCCACTGCCTTCCCAGAATCGAGATCCCTGCTCACCTTCTCATTAAAGGAAATTAAATTAATCTGGCAAGATCTGTTACGCATAAAACCATGCTGGCACAAACCTGTGAAAAGCATTTCCCATTTAATATGTTGCAGAGACGCCCTTATACTGTCAACGTTTTTACATCTAAAATGTAGTGTTTTAGTTGCTCCCTTATAGAGTTGTTTCTGCAACAGAATCTCAAAGGAGACCATGTTATGATCACTATTCCCTAAATCAGGGATCCCCAACCTTTTGATCCCGTGAGCAACATTCAGAAGTAAAAGGAGTTGGGGAGCAACACATGCATGAAAAATGTCCTTGGGCTGCCAAATAAGTGCTGTGATTGGCTATTTGGTAGCCCCTATGTGGATTATCAACCTACATTGAGGCTCTTTTTGGCAGTACATCTGTTTTTTATGCAACCAAAACTTGTCTCCAAGCCTGGAATTCAAAAATAAGCACCTGCTTAGAGACCACTGAGAGCAACATCTAAGGGGTTGGAGAGCAACATGTTGCTCACGAGCTACTGGTTGGGGATCACTGCCCTAAATGCTCACCCACACAAATGCTAGAGATATATTTGGTATTATTAGTTATTACAAGATCCAAAAGAGACTGATTCCAAGTAGGGGTCTTGAACAAGCTGGAATAAAAAGTTGTCATTCAGCATATTTACAAACCCACTAGCTTTTTCTGTCTTGGCAACCCCATTACCCCAGTCAATGTCTAGATAATTAAAGTCACCCATAATAATAACTTCACCTACAGTAGTTGTGAAGCCGCTTCTATTTGTAAAAGTAGCTGGGCTTCATTCTCGTCACTTATACAAGGTGGTTTATAGCATACACCAATGATCATTTTCTTTGTAACCTTTTACTCAGTCAAAATCTCTACCCAGAATGATTCCACTCCCTCCCCAGTGCCAGTAAGGGTTATTTCTTTAGTGCATGGCTTTAATTCAGATTAAAAAACAAACACACTCCTCCACCCTTTTTAATCCCTCTGTCCCTCCTAAAAAGGGTGTAACCATTTAAATTCAAAGTCCAGTCACATGTTTCATCCCACCATAATTTTAACTAGGGATGCACCAAATCCATTATTTTGGATTCGGCCGAACCCCCGAATCATTTGTGAAAGATTTGGCCGAATAACGAACCGATTACGAACCCTAATTTGCATATGCAAATTAGGGGGAAGGGGAAAAATTTTTACTTCCTTGTTTTGTGACGAAAAGTCACACGATTTCCCTCCCCACCCCTAATTTGCATACGCAAATTAGTATTCAGCTCGGCCGGGCAGAAGGATTCGGCCGAATCCGAATCCTGCTGAAAAAGGCAGAATACTGGATTCGGTGCATCCCTAATTTTTACAGCATGCAATTAATTCTAGGTCTCCCATTTTACCTGACAAACTACTTTTTACTACTTTTCCTTTTGCAATTAACATTACTTTATGAAGATATCTTGAGTTAGTATAAGCCTGTTTTCCCAGTAACAGAGGGACCTCCTTAGCTGGTAAATTGTATGCCCCCCTCACTCCTCCCATTTACTAATCCCACTTGCCCTTCTACCCTAGCTTCCCCATAATTCCTTAGCTCACCTACCACCCATTGCCTAGTTTAAACACTCCTCCAATCTCTTAGCCATTCTTTCCCCTAGCACGGTGGACTCCCTTCCTTTGAGGTGCAATCTGTCACAACTATATATGTTGTACCCCAAGGAAAAATCAGCCCAGTGCTGTAGGAACCCAAACATTTCCCTCCCACACCAAGACTTGAGTCACACAGTTAGCTCCCTAAGATCCCTAAGATTTCTAAACTGGCATGTGGCACACTAATCTCAGAATTCTAAACTTCCTGGATTACAGGTTAACGGATATCAGATCCTATACCTATATTTACAAAATGGAGACAATGCAGCACCACAAAGGGCAACACAGAAGGTATTTTAAAACAAAGGTATAAGTTGCCTCTTTGTAATATCTGCTAGCAATAATTTCATTCTCTGTAGCTTGCAGAACTAGCTTGGGTGGCGGTTGTGCACATACAGTTCACCCTACAGCAATATCTACTTTTGTCTTGAAACATATGTAGACATCTGTAGACTCAGAAAAATGTCAAACTGCATTTTATTTAATGATGGGATACAATCTCTGTAAATCACTGCCATTATTATGTTGAACTATAAAAAAGAATAATAATGTTAAAAGGAATTAGTACAGGTAAGGCAGCCAAAAAATGTTTCTTTGCCACCTAGTGGTCATATTAGGGACTGGGAAAACTTACCTTATTCATGGAACTGTATACCACTAACAAAAGGAAACATGCACTGCCAGAAGCACAATAAGTGCATGTAGGCTTCCTGAAATAACCACCCATACAGAATGCATTTTAGGACATCGTCAGGAGAAATCGTTGTCCTGCATGCGCTGTCCTAAGCAAGAGGAATGCGACATGGCATGCTTTTTTACTCTCCCATCCTCTGAATCTGATGTCACACCTTTCTCCCCCCAGCTCAGCCGTCAGCTCTTTTCCTCGGTCCTCCCTCATCAGCCATGAGTCCTGGGTCCTCGTTCCTCACTCCTCAGCCATCCGTCCTGGGTCCTAACTTCTCCCTCCTCAGGCGTCAGCTCTTGCTCCTCACTCCTCAAGGTGCGCATATTCAGCCCTGCGCCCTGATTATAGTTACTTGTTTTTTCCATTTGTTTTAGCCAATAGTCATTTTAGGTTTTTTAACTGAAGCAGTCAAATTCAAGCTACAGATGATGGCTAAGGAAGGAGAAGAACCTAGGACGGATGGCTGAGGAGGGAGGAGTGAGGAGCAAGGACCCAGGTCGGATGGCTGAGGAGGGAGGACCAGGACCAGGCCTGGACTGGCAATCTGTGGGTTCTGGCAAATGCCAGAGGGGCTGCTATAAGGTCCCATATAAAGTCAGTATTTAGTGGGCTGGTGGGGGCTGTTTGAGCCTCTGTTGGGCTGATTGGGCCGCTATGTACCTGAAATGCCAGGGCCTATTTTAATACTCAGTCCGGCCCTGCCCAGGACCCATGGCAGAGGAGTGAGGAGCAAAAACCCAGGTCAGATGGCTGAGGAGGGAGGAGCAGGACTTGACAGCTGAGAAGGGAGGAGCGAGGTGTGAAGTCTTCTTTGAGGAGGGGTGAGTGGAAAAGCAGGCGACGTTGCATTCCTCTAGCATAGGAGATCGCATACAGGAGATGGATTTCCCCTGACAATGTCATATTATGCATTCCATACACTCACTCATTGCCCTTCCTATGCTGTGATGCATAGGTTTAAACACCCCAGTAAAGAGACACATAGCCTGTCACTAACTACTGTCAACTGGTCACAAGTCTTAATCTTTACAGATACTCACCTAGTCAGACAAAGGGAACCAATTATTGACAAAAGCATAAACAGGAATTACTTTTCATCGGCCAAATGCAAAACTAATAATCCTTCGTAAGGGCTGCATACAACAAATTAAAGAACATCATTCTGATAGGGAAGGCAAATAATATTACTCATAGGTACCTGATTAGATCTGTCATCACTAATTGCTTTATATGCCCCAAATGACAAACAATCAGAATTTTCCTGCTTACACTCCTTTATGATGACATACAGAAAGGGTAAACTCATTGTGACTGGAGATTTTAATACTGTGTTTGTCCCAAGTCTAGATAGGTCTATAGTCTTCCGATCTTCCACCACACCAGTAATGGAAAGCCTTTGCACATTGGTCAAGTCTCAGTCACTCCTAAACTGAAGGGTTCTTCAGTGATAGCAAGACAAGACATTCTATTCCACCCCCATGAACGGGGGTGTGTGGCAGGTGTGATTTCACCAGGGTCCGCATCCCCTCGGGACCTGCCGGATGCTAATGCTGGTTTAAATCTGCCATGAAAAATGCATCCAGAGGGAAGGTGGGGGCCCAGGTACATTCCCTTCACCTGGGCCTGGAAACTAGTTGTTCCATTATTGCCCATAAATATTACAGCAGAATAGATCATATTACATGTAGCTCTGATTTTAAAACTGACCTTATACTTTGAGGTCAGACCACCAAATAATGCTCTGTCTTCTTATTGAACTATGTCAAGGAATACTTATTAAACTATAACATTGTAGTCCTGGAGTAGAGTTAGGACTATCTCTCAATATTTTTCTAAAAAACGCAACGGGGATGCTTCTGGGGAGATAATTTGGGCAACGTATCAACAACCTCGCTTCTGTGCGCTAAACCAATACAGGGGAGGCATTTATAATATCAAAGTTGGCTTCTTTATTTAAGCACACATAATCCAGTCGGTATGCCCTCCGACTGGACAATTCATCAGATTACTGAGGATTTTTACCACTTGGGATGCCTTCCAGGTGAGATCTATGGAATTATGGGATCAATTGCTATTAAGGGGTTATAAGACTGAGAGCATTAAACAAGCATATGATAGATCATATAGGCAATAGGAATGAATTATTGTCAAGTAATTATAGTAGAAATAGACAAGACACTTCAGGTTAGAGAATGAGGTTTATTACTACCTATTCCTCTGAGGCAAAAGAGATGTCAACAAATAGTCCTGAAACATTGGGATATATTGAGTGTTAGTGCAATTGGAACTTGCTAAACCTCAATTTGTGTATAGAAGAAGTGACCTGACAAAAAACGGCAGGAAAGTTGGCTCAGTACATTTGGAACCTATAAATGCGGTGCAAACTTCTGCAAGTGCTGTAGATTCATTAAAATATAGACTGAAATTCAGAGTACAAGAAACTGGGAGGGTACATAAGAATACAACATATGTGAATTGTCGAACTACAAATGTTATTTACTTGGCAACTTGCCGGTGTGGCAAGCAATATGTTGGCAGGACTCTCAAAAAGTTTAAAGATTGGACGCGTCCTCTGCAATAGCTGAACATATAATTGAAACACATGATGATAATGAAAACTTTGCATCATTTCAGGGAATTGAAACAGTGAGATTGGGAAAGAGAAAAGGAAATATTGAAACATTAATATCCAAGAGAGAGATTAAGTGGATGTCTGTATTGGATACGGTTGAACCTAAAGGGTTGAACAAAGAGTGTGATATTAAATACTTTATAGATTAAAAATTCTCTTAAAAATCCTGATAAAAAGCTAACTATTATGGAGCAGCTTGATGGAGAGTAGTGCTCTAGAGATATATATTCCCAAATTAATAAAATACTTTTATAAAATAAATTTTATTAGAGTGACATAACAGTATAAAATAAAACAAAAATAAAATTTATTAGATATATATCAAATGGAATGAAATGGGACTTATCTTAGTACATTACCGGATAAGACATTTATGCGCTAGATAGTACATGAACTGCATCCTGCATTTTTTGTATTTTTTATAGTAATGTGAACTGCCATATACAGATATATAAAATTTATAAAATTTATATCACGTGTTTAAATTTAACATCTAAGAGTAACTAATACAATAATTATAGACTTTTGATGTTTTTTAACATACAATGGAGTGAGGTCACGATAAATGAATCAATTTTTATATACTATTTAAATACTATATTATTTCAATTATAGATACACTATGGGGCAAATTCACTAAGCGCCTAACGCTAGCGTCAATTCGCTAGCGTTGGTCATTTTCGTTACTTCGCAAATTCACTAGCGAACGCTGGCGTACATTCGCTAGTGTTACTTCGCACCCTTACGCCTGGCGAATTTGCGCAACGGACATAACTACGCAAATTCACTAACGCGCGCATTGTACTGAACGCTACCTTTTATGCTAGACTTCCTTCGCCACCTCAGACCAGGCGAAGCACAATAGAGTAGATAGGGATTGCTTCAAAAAAAGTTCAAATTTTTTCTAAGTCCCAAAAAACGCTGGCGTTTTTTCTATATTATGGGTGATAGGCTGAAAAAGATTGAAAAATTTTTTGGGGCTCCCCTCCTTCCCCCCTACATTTCCTAACTCATGGCAACTTAACTATAAGGTGGGCACATGTGTAGGGCAAAATAAAAATTTTATTTGATGTTTTGAAGGTTTCCCAGGCATTTGTAGTGCTGCTACATATTCCTCCATTGAAATTTGAATTTGGCGCCGTATGCAAATTAACCATCGCTAGCGTAACTTCACTTCGCTTAGCGAATCAACGCTAGCGCAACTTCGCAACCTTACGCTTCCCCTGAGCGCAACTTCGGATTTTAGTGAATTTTTTGAGTTTCTCAACTCGCCTCACGGCAGCAGAACCCCTGAAAGTGATATTGGGATGTTTCTCATACTCTGGTGTTGGGCCTATTTATTGCATACCACAGATCATGGATCAGTCTCAATATATTATAAATACTAGCGATCATGTTGCCTTATGCCAAAGAGGAAATGCCCTTGAATTGGGTGTTTCAACAAGACACCACCCAAAACACACCCTGGAACAGCCTAATATTCCCTTTTCCTGTCCTTCCGCATGGCAGTAGTTACTAATGGGTTAACTCCCTCGCGCAGCGGAAGGACAGGAACCAATAAAACAAGTTTCCCAACCCCCTTACCTCATCATTTTTTTTCCTGTCCTTGCTACAGGAAGGATCCCCGTGACCGGTGCGGTTCCTCTCTGCCCACCGAAGCTGCTGGTTCAATATAGCCAGTAGCGCCTTGTAGCCAGGCTTAGAGAGCGCAGTAAGACGCATGTGGTGCAGTAAGACGCTCTGAGCGCAATGATTAGCGCGTTCTAATACGGAGGAATCTATTGGAGCGCTGGTGACGTCATATTAAGGCGCCCAGGGTTTAAATCAAGGATTCCAGCGGATGCTATTGTGGCAGTGTTCAGTGGGAGCCGGCTGCAGTTTTAGGGGAGCCTTTATGTAAGTGCTCTTGTGCTGATCATTATAGATCTCTTTATGGCTACTTATTTTTTACTCCTCTTTTTCAGAGCATGAGTTCTAGGAGCCGAAGATCTCGGTCATCCTCTAGGGGGTAAGTGGGGATGAGAGACCTAGGTGGTGTTCTTGTATGGTAATAACGTTATGCGTTTTGTTACTAGATCACCTAGAAGAAGAAGTCATCATTCCAGGAAGTCGGTGGAAAAGGAATGCTCTGTGTGTGACAACCCAGATGCATAACAAGAAAGTGTGCCTCATGTGCTGGGAGTCTATGTCTGGTAAAAGAGCAGATGAACAATGGAGTTCTATGAAGGACTGGTTCAAGGAGTCAATGTCTAAGTCATTAAAGGATTTAGTGGGTACAGTCACTGATAGTGTGATACAGAAAGTAGGTACCAGTGGCTCAGGTGTGAATCCTAAGATGGCAGTTGAAGAGGATGGAGGTCAACAAGCGGCAGCAAAATGTAGCCAATCGGACAGTTCTGGAGAAGAGGAGGAGTTAATTGTGTTGGATGAAGATTCCTCGTTTGATACAGATTTTATAGAACCACTAATTAGAGCTGTCCGGAAAGTCCTGGACTTGGAGGACACAGAACAAGAAAAGAAGCAGGACAAAATGTTTAAGTTCACGAGGTTCTTAGAGATATTATAAAGGAGGAGTGGGCTGTTCCAGATAAGTATTCGGAACCTAGACACATGAGAAAGATGTACCCGTATGCGGAGGGGGATGTGAAGCGTTGGACCAACCCTCCTAAGGTGGATGCAGCCATCACACGTGTAGCACGTAAGACCACGTTGCCCGTGGATGAGGGTGTTTCACTAAAAGATCCGGTAGAAAGAAGGCAGGATACAGTGTTAAAAAAGGCGTATTCGGTGTCTGGGTTGCTTTGTAAACCAACAGTGGCAGTTACATGTGTGGCGAAGGCATCTAAGATTTGGCTGCAGGAAATAGAAACAGAGTTACAACCTATGATAGACAAAGGCAACGTAGGTCATCTGGTGGATGATATAAAGGTGGCGATTGACTTTATTACGGATGCATCACTGGATGTCCTGAAGTTGGCAGCCAGGAATATGGGGTATGCAGTGGCAGCCAGGAGAATGCTGTGGTTAAAACACTGGCAAGCAGACACCCCTTCCAAGTTTAACTTGTGCGCACTCCCTTTTGAGGGGGAGTTGCTGTTCGGGCCTAAGCTCGATAGTATTATTTCTAAAGCTTCAGCAGGCAAGAGCTCTTTTCTGCCACAGGAGAGGCGAGAGAGACGTCAGCCGGTTCGCGGACGTTGGTCAGACAGGATGCCTTACAAAGATGCTAAGACCTATAGACCTGGAAGACAGTTTAATAGGCAACCCTTTTGGAGAAATCGGATGCAGGTTCAAACTAAAAGAGAGTCTAAGCAGGAGAAGGTTAAACCTTTCTGATGGTGTCTTGGCCCAGCTGCCTCCAGTAGGTGCAAGACTACTTCAATTTCAGGCAGTCTGGGCAAGGACTACGATGGACATGTGGGTTCTAGAGGTCATTTCCATAGGTTACCACTTAGAGTTTTCAAAGAAACCTACCAAGGATGTTTTTGTGGAGTCAAAAGTTCCAAAGACGAGAGAAGCTCATCAGGCAATGGAGCATATTTTATTAGACCTATTGAAGAAAGAGGTTATTCTAGTAGTGCCAGAAAGCCAAAGACGACAGGGCATGTATTCTCCAATCTTCCTGACGAGGAAGTCGTCCGGAGAGTTCCGAGCCATATTAGATCTCAGACGACTAAATGCATTCCTAAGAGTAATCTCTTTCAAGATGGAAACACTAAGTGTTATTTCACAAAACCTACAATTAGGCGACTGGCTCGCAAAGATAGATTTGCGAGATGCATATCTTCATGTCCCAATTTTCGAGGATCATCAAAGATTTCTAAGATTTTCAGTAATGGGGGAACATTTTCAGTATCGGGCACTTCCCTTTGGGCTAGCATCTTCACCGAGAACTTTTTCAAAAGTTTTAGCGCCAGTAATAGCTGCCTTACGTCTGCAGGGCATACAGATATTCAGTTATCTGGACGATCTCCTACTAAAGGCAGCAAGCAAACAGGTTTTGGATCAGCATGTACAGATGACCCTGACAGTGCTGGCGGAGCATGGATGGCTGGTGAATTGGCAGAAGTCACATCTGACCCCGTCACAACAGATGGAGTTTTTAGGGGTTCTGGTGGATACCCAGTAGTTGCGACTTTATCTTCCTCCAGCAAAGGTGGAAGACATTATTCGAAGGGTGCAGCATCTCATAAAGTTCCCTTATACCACGGCTTTAATCTGTCAAGAAGTCTTAGGGAAATAAGTGGCTACGAAGGAGGCTGTCAGGTGGGCGATGATTCATCTTCGACAGCTCCAGTTCGAGTTTCTGCAACAATGGGAGAGAAGTGTACAGTCCCAGCTCATACTTCTATCAGGGCAAACAGTGAAGAGCTTGGAGTGGTGGTTAAATCCAAACAATCTTTCCCAGGGCAAGCCAATAGACTGCCCATCGTGGCAAATAATTACGACGGATGCCAGCAGCCGGGGATGGGGAGCACATAAGCATCAAAAAACAGGTTTAGATGTTATATCGGAGCTCACCCTTCTTTGTGCAGCGTCTCTACCTTCAGTCGCAGCTCTCGCGGGATCCTCCTCACCTCGCTGAGGAGGTAACTTCAGTGCACAGATTTACCCCGTTTCACGGCGCAGATCGAAGGAATCACAGGAGACGATATTGCTCAATTTTCTTGCGGCTTTATTTGGCACATCTAGTGAGTTTCTAGCAGTGGGTTGGTGAGGAAAACCTACACGTTTCGTGCCCTCTTTCCAGGCACTTCGTCAGGGAGAGATGTGTACAGTCCCAGCTCATACTTCTATCAGGGCAAACAGTGAAGAGCTTGGAGTGGTGGTTAAATCCAAACAATCTTTCCCAGGGCAAGCCAATAGACTGCCCATCGTGGCAAATAATTACGACGGATGCCAGCAGCCGGGGATGGGGAGCACATACCCCATTTATGTCAGCCCAAGGGCTATGGCCACCCGAGGCGGTGACGTGGTCCTCGAATTTCAGGGAGCTGAAAGCTGTGTTCCAAGCACTAGTAAGCTTCAGGAGCCGACTTGGCAAGGCAGCGGTCCTCATTCAGTCCGACAATATAACGACAGTGAAATATATAAAAAAACAAGGAGGGACTCGCAGCAAAAAATTGTTGAGTCTGACTTTGGAGATTTTCGCCTGGGCGGAGAACAATCTCCTGGACCTGTCGGCAACCTTTATCCCTGGCCATCTGAATATCCTGGCAGATTCATTGAGTCGAAAGACACTCCATCCAGGAGAATGGGAATTGTCACAAGAGGTTTTCCAGATGTTAACAGATCGTTGGGGTATGCCTCAAATAGATCTCATGGCGACCTCCAGGAACAGGAAAGTGAGAATGTTCTGTTCCTGGAGCCCGGAGAAGCAAGCATTGTGTCAGGATGCTTTCAGTCTGAAGTGGAAGTTCGAAATGGCTTATATTTTTCCACCAATCCCGATTATATCAAGGGTACTGAACAAAATTCAGAAGGACAAGGTGAAAATGATAGCAGTGTTGCCATGGTGGCCAAGAAGGCCTTGGTTTGCCCGACTGTTGGCAATGTCGGTGGACAATCCAGTCAGGCTACCTTGTCGACAGGGATTGCTTTGCCAAGGCAAGATATTCCACCCGAACCCACAAAAATGGGCTTTGACGGGGTGGCTTTTGAGCGGCAGGAATTGACGGAGCTAGGGCTCGTGGACATGGCTGTTGATACACTATTGGCAGCTAGAAAACCATAAACAGAAAGCACGTATCACAGAGTCTGGGAACGATTCAGGGAGTGGTGCACACTGTCAGGAAATTCTTTTACGTCACCAGCCGAGTCGGCAGTAGTGAATTTTCTGCAGTTGGGCTTGGAGAAGAATCTCAGCTTAGCCACCCTGAAGGTACAAGTGTCAGCTTTGTCAGCATTAACTAAAGTTAAATGGGCAGAGTGCCCTTTAGTAGTACGGTTCATTCAAGGGGTCAAACATCTAAGACCACAAGTGAGACCAGTCCTGCCACACAAGTCCTCACAAGTCCTCACAAGTGAGACTTAAATTTGGTCCTTCAAGCTCTCATGGATGAACCATTTGAGCCTTTGGAGTCAATTAGACTGGATTTGTTGTCAATGAAGACAGCTTTTTTAATAGCAGTAACTTCAGCGCGTAGAGTGGTGGAAATCCAAGCTCTACTTAGGAAGGAACCATATCTTAAAGTGTTACAAGATAAGGTTGTATTGAGGTTACCAGAAAAATTTCTTCCGAAAGTAGTTTCCTCGTATCATGCCAGTAAAGAAATGGTTTTGCTGGCTTTCTTTCCTAATCCTTCTACGGAAGAAGAAAAGAGATGGCATGATTTGGTGAGGTCCCTGTTGGTATACTTACAGAGGACTGAGGCATTCAAGAAATGTGATAGCCTCCTTTTGTTGTTCAAAGGCTCTTCTATGGGGCATCAAGCTTCGAAGCGTGTGATTGCAAGCTGGATTAAAGCGTGTATCAAAAAGGCGTACTCGCTCAAGTCTCTACAGGCTCCCCATATTAAGGCTCACTCCACTAGGGCAGTTGCTGCTTCTTGGGCGTTCGAAGCTCAAGCTACACCAGAAGAAATTTGCAATGCAGCAGTGTGGTCATCATTATCTACTTTTGTTCGTTGTTATAAGCTGGATGTGGTTTCAGCAAACAAGGCTTCTTTTGGACAAAGAGTCCTTTCCTCAGTTCAATTTAATAAATGATTTTCCCACCCAAAAAAGGTTTCGTTACTGCTAGGGTAATTCCCATTAGTAACTACTGCCATGCGGAAGGACAGGAAATATGGAAAATTCTATCCTACTTACCGTAATTTTCCTTTCCTGGACTGAAGCATGGCAGTAGGTACGACCCCCCCCTTTTCAGTGCCTGAGCTCGGACAGGTAAGAAGAGATGAGGTAAGGGGGTTGGGAAACTTGTTTTATTGGTTCCTGTCCTTCCGCTGCGCGAGGGAGTTAACCCATTAGTAACTACTGCCATGCTTCAGTCCAGGAAAGGAAAATTACGGTAAGTAGGATAGAATTTTCCATATTTCTCCACTTTCTGTCAAGGAATAACACAAATTTGATACATTTTTCTTGATGTCTTAATTTGGAATAGAATGTGCAGTGTTCCCAATTATATATTGAGACAATGAGGATTATTTAGGTAACATAGGATAACATTTTATTCATTTCCTTCTGGGGGTAGTAGCGCAGCAAAAGACTTATTGGGGTTTAAATGAAGGAAGAGCAGGAATTTAGGGGTGGGATGTAGTTTGGCAACTACAAAATATATATATTTCACTTCAGCAAAATAAATATAGGATACTAAATGAAAACACAGATCTGAACAAATATAATTTTTTATTATGACACCTTCCCTTCATTGCTGTTAACAGAATGGACCAAATGCAATCTGCATCTTTCACACCAAATATACAAAATATATCAACCTAAAATCATACCAAATTTCATACCCATAATTATTTACAGAAAAAAATTGTATTAAACAGTGCAAGTCTCTTTCCCTCTAGACACTGCAGAGTCATTGTGGGGAAAAAGGGAAATTATTTAAGGGCACTCTCCCATTCAATTGCCACTGTAGGAATTATAAAAAGAAGGGCTAAATATTCCCCCTTCTCTGTCATTATATAGGAATTGTCAGTAACCTCCAATAATACTATTGGGGCTCTTACTGCCTGCATTCCCCTGAAGTGGATCTCTCCTGCGTTCCACAGGAGGAGAAAGCTGCCTTTTGTTTCAGATGGAGTTGTACTCATTGAGGTGCAAGCAGGTGCCGAATGCAGGTGGAGTGCAAGGATCAAGTTGCAGGAACTCCCATTTGTACAAGGCCAAATATTGTGTTATTGGAGATAACAGATAATTCTGATATTGTTAAAGGAACATTTCACTTGGCTAATATATACAAATAATATTAAATTGCATACATGTATATAAAAATATTTAGGCAAATGCACAGGTCTTTATAAATACTTTAAATCAAAAGAAGAAAAAAATTAATAGACTGCAAATATTATTGTAGAAACAGGTATCTGTTTCTCTGCACAAGTCAAAGCACAATTCATGGGCCAATATTTTCACATGATTCTTTAATGACCAAATTTGCTACAATGCATTCTAATACATCGTATAATTTACTAACAACAATATCTCCCAGACACCTTCACTCTAATGCATCTCTAGATTATAGGTTTCACTCAAGGGGGGCAACAGTCACCCATCTTTTATGTGTATTCTAAATAATCTTGCTCAAAGGATCTTTGGCATATTGTGTTAATGCTTCGGATTGTGGGTGACTAGTAAATCTTGAGATCTCCCTGTTGGTGTAGTGTACAGGCTGCTGCAGTTGAGGATTTCCATGCTCTCCAGTCCATATCCCAGGAAACAACACAATTATCATAGAAATAAATAATTCACATTGAAGCAGTAGTTTGGAGAAAGACCAGAGAAAAATAGTCTACATTCCTTGCTGAAAAGTCTTCAAATATAAGTAAGATATTTTATTAAAAAGGAATATATTATGGTCACATTTTTACATAAAATCTGGCATCGGGTTGCTTTAGAAAATATACAGCAAAATACAAAAATCAACTTCCCAATACCAAAAAAAATCTCTAAAAAATGTAAACCAAAATGTAAATAATGTAGCCAACTTCATGTATATGTTCAGTAAGATAATTGTATTTCTACATATTTTAATATACACATGTCCACAAACACACAATTTATAGAATCACACTCATCTCTTAAAAATTGTTTATATATAAATATATTTTAATGTGTGTTTTGAAGATTCCTCTAAAGAAAAGCATAAGCTACATTACCTTTCAGCTGATGTAAAGCTTGAAAACTCTGCCCAGATAATAATGACAGGAGCAAAGTCTATTCGATATATGACCAGTAGGAATACATTTAAATGTTATGAGCCAGGTCTGGACTGAGAGTAAACCCTGGCATTTCAAGTAAACAGTTAACATCCACCTCGCAGGAACCAAAAATAGTGACCATCTATGGCATCTTACAGCAGCCAACCTCTGGCATTAGCCAGAATCTACAGATTGCCTGTCTGGACCTAGTACTAATATAATACAAGTAATAACTTGTGCATTTTTCTTACAATTATGCATACTCTGAAGAAGTTCTGTAAAAAAAGGAAACTTCACAAAAAGTATATAATTTTGTTATAGGATAGTACTGTATTTCCTATTACATGTGACACTGACTATCCTTCATATTCTTTTTTCCTAAACACAATCAGTCCTGTTCTGCTTTATGGCTTAGCTTTAAGCTGTGAAATAGCAGATTCAATTTAAAGGTGAATTCAACCCTAAAGTTAAAAACACCTACCCCCTACTCTACATAGACCCCCCTTCCTCCTGCCTAAGTGTTAACCCGGGCAAATGCCCCTAACATTTTACTTACCCCTCGGTGCAGAGCAGCGAAGTTCACGGGTGCCATCTTCTTTTCTTCGGAAATCTTCGGAATGAGACCGGTGAAGCAGCGCATCCGCAGTTGGAGCAATTCTCACGAAAATTGCTGAAGCAAAGGTTTCATTCCAAAGATTACTGAAGATGACGCTCGTGAACTCTGATTCAATAATAATTGAAATTGCTAAAAATTATTCCCTTTTTAACTATAACAGTAAAGCTATACCTTGTACATGATTAAAACTTATAATTAAGCCTTATTGGAGGCAAAATAAGCCTATTGGGTTTTTTTAATGTTTAAATGATTTTTTAGAAAGCTTAAGGTATGGAGATCCAAATCAGAGAAAGATCCCTTATCCGGAAAACCCCAGGTTCCGAGCATTCTGGATAACAGGTC
Organism: Xenopus laevis; assembly: GCF_017654675.1. Taxonomy (NCBI): domain Eukaryota; kingdom Metazoa; phylum Chordata; class Amphibia; order Anura; family Pipidae; genus Xenopus; species Xenopus laevis. The sequence goes on from NC_054374.1 coordinate 62,985,590, forward strand.
CCATACCTATATTCAGAAAAATGTTATAGATGTTTCTTTTGAATTAAGTATTTTTAAATATTTGCCTTCATCTTGAAATATATGTCCCATTCACAATCCATAAAATATATGTTCTGGGTCTGGTCCCAGGCAAACATCCTCATACCATGAATAATCCCATTCTGAACAATAAATTAGATATACAGTATGCATATTATATTTATGACATTTCTGAAATACAGAAATGATCAGAATATGTGAAAACCCTACCGCCATGCTTTCTGCCAAGACAAACATTCCAACAAACATGGAAATGTATTTTTTCAAGTATGTCAGACAAGGCATTAGGATACACCTTGTTAGTAGTGATGGGCTGAACACAAAGCAAGATGTGAATATATTATAATGGACTGCACTGTTCTGGTTACAGAGATGTACTTATGGCTAGTTTCTGAAGATTCATAGGAAACAAACCAATCGGGAAGGTGATTTTTCATATAAAAAAGCTGAATGCATAACATTCAAGGGAATAAACACTAAACACAAATGACTTATTTATAAAGTGCTTTGTAACTAATCTATATAAATAGAATAACAGACAGGCTATAAGGTGAATTTTACATAAAATATTGCTTTTTATTTTTGGAGGCCGTCAGAAAGCAGTTTTTCTTTTTTACTCCTCACTTTATTATATCACCTAGACTAAAGTCCAAAGTGGTGAAGAAAAACCAAGACAATATGGTTTCCCCTCCCATTTTTTTTCTTGTCTTCATCCAGGTATATATAGTCAAAAAGTAGGCATAGCCTAAATAAAAAGATTATAGGTGTTTACAGATTTTGCTTATAAAATCTGTTAACCTTTGTTTAAGACAGTTGTTGGTACTTGTAACAACATAAATAAATGCCCTGCTTTATATCAAATAAATATGCTCAAAATTTTGCACAACATATAAGCACAGACTAAAATATTACAGCATATGCCCGAGTGGCTTACCATTAATTATGCTCTAGTTTAAAATGCCCCTGGCATGTTAGAAACCAAGGGAAAATGTAACTTACTATTGCAGCCGACTCATGAAACAAGTTTCTAGTAGCGTTGGCAGATAACTTAATCTAATCTTAATCTTTTTGAGAATGAAATATGGTTAAAGTTTTCACACATATATAGATTTTCTATAAAAAAAAATCATACAATAACATAATATGATTATGTGCAGATTTGTTGCAAATGTAATATTAACCTTGTCAGAAATAACTGTGAGGAGGATTTTATGTCACTAAGGGGGGGGGGGGCAGGGATATATCATTGACAGCTATAGCTATCTTTGGGCCAGATTCAGTTCAGTGAGAAAAAGTTCTCATGAATTATCACGTGAAAACTCAAGGACAAGATTAAATTCAAGGAGAAAAAAAACTTTTTTCCAAATTTAGTTCCAGTTTTTTCCCACAGACTTCAATTGAGTTTTCACTTGATAAACAGTGAGATACATTTTTCTGAATTGAATTGAATTTCAAATTGAAACTCGTCCATGACTTCTCACTGAACTGAATCTGGTCCTTTGTGTGCTACAGGCACTAGCCCTTCCACTCTGATACGGACAACTTCAAATGTCTGTGTATTAGAAGAGATGTATTCAGACGGATGCGTACACGGTGTAAGGAACTCTGCAGGGAAACTGTCAGTCACTTTTGAAGTTGGGCAAACATGGCAAGATCTGCTGTGGCCATCCTTGTAGCCAAACTGGGCTAGCCCAATAAACCAGTTGGAGGCAGACTACATCAGCCCATTGCAGTGTTTGCCCAATGGCATTCTGTAACAGTCCACACATCAGACAGGCAGCTAATATCAGCCTAGGTACGGCCAACTTAAAGTGGTATGCAAAGGGTCAACTTGGCCTGCCAGAGTATCAGAGTTTCCCCTGTGGATCCCAGCCATGGACAATTTCTATCAGCCCTTTCTTGTTTCCACATTAACCTTATATAACACCTATAACATTAAGCAGTATCAGTATCTAAACTTTGTGAAATTGGTTCCATTATCATGTTCTCTGGTTGACCATAGACAGCCCAAAATAACACTGAGTACAAATTACCCCATATAGTGCTAACTATTTCATACAGCAGCAACTTTGTCTACTATACCTAGTAAAGCAGTTTTAGAAATACATAGGGGCAGATTTATCAAGGGTCATCGAATGGAATTACTTCGATATTCGAAGTCAAAGGGTTTTTTTTATCGAATTTGGCCACATCGTACGATGAAATCCTTCTATTCGAATTATTTAATCGATTGATCAAACTATTTTACTTTGACTTAGCCAAATGTTGACTATAGGTTCTAGGAGGTCCCCATAGGTTAACATAGCAATTCGGCAGGTTTAAGGTGGCGAAGTGTCGAGGCCGAACTTTTTTAAAGAGACAGCACTTCGATTTTCAAAGTCGAACTTTTTTTACTTCGAGTCGAAGTCGAATTTAGGCCTATTCGATGGTCGAGGTACCCAAAAATTCGTTTGAAATTCGAAGTTTTTAAATTCGAAAATTCACTTCGACCCTTAGTAAATGTGCCCCATAGTGTATGTCTTATTGTACAGATAGCACTTTGTGTTGCCATTACAGAAGAAAGAAATCCTAATATATGAAAACATGAATGAGATAGAAGTGGCTCTTCATATGTATGAACAAATGTATGAACAAAGCCCATAATTTATTGTTATCAGTGAGTAATGTTGGTTTTTAAAATGAAGGTAAAGTATGATTTGTTTGTGAATGAAAACCTTTACCTAATTAATTGCAAATGATTGAATCTTTTGGACTTCCCACTGTTAAAATTAGTATTAGGCTCAAAACCAAAGCATCTCAAAAAGGAAAATACATGTTATAAAAAAAATGTATAAATAGCCATACACATGCAATGTGCAATATTTAAATGTTTTGGGAAGGAAAAGCCTGTTGTTTGCTTTCTGGTCAGTGGACCAGAATTTCCATGATATATGTATCAGGATATAAGAGCAAATTTACCTGCATTCAAGTACTTGCACAAGTAGCCAGTAGCAATCAGTCCAGTCCTTGCTTTAATTTTCCAGCTTGCAGTAGATTCAAAACCAATGTCTTATTGGCTACTACTGGCACTTTAAAACACATGTTCTTTTTGTTTTTTGTTGGGATCAGTGGGACTATGACTTATGAACTAATGTTCAATGTGTAGCTATTCAATATTATGAATGAGCACTATTTCTTTTGGTAAACCAATATACTTTTAAAATGGTAAGTGTGCAGCAAGACTGAAAAGGGTGGAAACAATGAAATGCATTATATCAAAGCCAAAGGCTCCGTTTTCATTGCAATAACTGACAATTTAACAGCAACCTAAAATCTTCTTCTGGAATGGGATATAACACAACAATGACCGTATTTACAAAACACTTTGGTCCAGTCTCCCATTCAGTTTTTAAATAAAATTCTCTGGTAGGACATATTGCAGACATTAAACTGAACCTCTGTAAGATAAGTTAACTAAGATTTCAGGCCAGATAGAGCCTTTACTGTTTTTTGCACTAATGTGCTGTCAGTTTGGTCAAGTCATTTTTATCAAACACCACTTTGTTGGAGAAGTAGATGGCTATAAATCCAAAGGCTGCGGCAACAGCAACGTATGCTGTGACTGTCTGTGTCATCTGCACAATAAAACCCATGATGAGTGATGGCACCACCTGTGATAGAAGAATGGCACTGTCTAGGATGGCCATATCGAGGCAGATTCCATGCTTTGGTGCAGAAGGCTCTGCTACAGTGACAGCTCCATCACAGTCTGGGTCCAGGCACAGTGGAGGTGAGTGAGATGGGAACAGTGACACACCATTTGGGGTGTCTTTATGGAATCCTGTCTTTTGCTCTTTCTCAGTCACATTATTATAAACACCAGCATCTTTATATTTGGGCAGCTGCATCTATGGAAAAAAATACTCAGATTACATAAACAGCTATTGGTATAGACAATACAGGCAGGTTATTGGTGCTATTTAAATAAAGGATACAATAGAAATACAATAATATATAATATGATATATGAACAATAACATAAAGAATATTAAAGGGATACTGTCATGGGAAAAAAAATTTTTTTCAAAATGAATCAGTTAATAGTGCTGATCCAGCAGAATTCTGCACTGAAATCCATTTCTCAAAAGAGCAAACAGATTTTTTTATATTCAATTTTAAAATCTGACATGGGGCTAGACATTTCTCAGCTGCCCCAGTCATGTGACTTGTGCCTGCACTTTAGGAGAGAAATGCTTTCTGGCAGGCTGCTGTTTTTCCTTCTCAATGTAACTGAATGTGTCTCAGTGGGACATGGGTTTTTACTATTGAGTGTTGTTCTTAGATCTACCAGGCAGCTGTTATCTTGTGTTCAGAAGTTGTTATCTAGTTACCTTCCCATTGTTCTTTTGTTTGGCTGCTGGGGGGGGAGATATCACTCCAACTTGCAGTACAGCCGTAAAGAGTGATTGAAGTTTATCAGAGCACAAGTCACATGACTTGGGGCAGCTGGGAAATTGACAATATGTCTATCCCCATGTCAGATTTAAAAATTGAATATAAAAAAAAAAAAATCTGTTTGCTCTTTTGAGAAATGGATTTCAGTGCAGAATTCTGTTGGAGCAGCACTATTAACTGATTCATTTTGAAAAAAAAAAATTTCCCATGACAGTATCCCTTTAATCTTTTTAGTCTTGAAAAATAAGATAGTCACCCAGTAGGCTCCATTAATATGCTAAAGAACCATTTACATCTATGGCACACTATCTGTAATGCTAGGTGCTGGGACTTACAGAACAATAGGAGAATTTCTCGCAGCCTCAGATATGAAGCCCATCCAATGAAAGCAGAAAAGAGAAAAATACAAGAGGAAAAGAGATAAAAATGGTGAAGACAAGAGAAGAATGCAATAAAGTTTCTCAGACAGGGTTACTGCAATAGGTATGGACACCCTAAATGAAGCAGCCCACTGGGCACCAGTGAAAATGAGCTGTCCAGCTCCCTAACTTTAGCACTTAAACATTCCTGCAACTTGAAAGAAAATATCCACGGGAAACAGCAATCATTTCTTTGAATTTAAACCTGCCTTCAGCAAGCATTTTCATAATAACATAGACTTCATACATTTTATGACCTACAATTATGTGTGTACAGAAGCATTTTAACTTTGTTTCCTGTCATGCAAATACTACCTACAGCAGGATTAGGCTAAGTCTTTGGCAAGAATGCTGTATTAGTATCTTCTGAAAATGCAGGTATTTCAGGTCTTTAATATGCTTGCAAGTGTCAAGCTTTCTGTAGACTTTGCCTAGAAGCAAATTGCAGCTTAGAGGGGGTTGCAGATAAAGGACATCTTTCTAAATAACTGTATTTGCTCTTTATTAAAAATGAAACATGAAAGTTCATCAGCACTAAGATTTTTTCATGGTATTGCTGCCCCCCGGATGGTACAATATTCCGACCCAGAGATTCTTCAGCAATTACTGCACATTCTCAGAAAAATCAGGGCTTGATCTTTTTTTTAACACAGTGCCTTTTAAATGCTTGTGCATTATGACACACACAAGTAAACACCCTTGCATGCTGAAGAACTTGACTCATTTCATTCAATATAAAGGTTAGGAAGATTACTAGCTGCTTACTTACTTGACGGTTATTGTGATAAAATGTTGTGAGGGTGTATGGCACAATCTGGAGAACAGAGAAGGTGAAGCCTGTCATGGCAGCTGATATTGTCACAATGGTAACGCTGCTTGTGAAGCACATGACTATTGTAGCCAATGGGAGGCAGACAATGCTAGCAATGTAAATTGACCGGGTGCCAAACATCTTGATTAGATACTCCATTGAGCAGGAGAACATCATAGAAATTACAGACTGAAGGAAGAGTCCCATGCTTCCCATTCTTACTCCTAAAAATTGGAAGAGAGAGTCAGGCAGATGTTAGGATATTTGGGATATGAACCGCACAGCTGGACACAGTAGTAAGCCATGTTAAGAGGTAATCGTGAGTCAGGACTATAACAAAGTCCTGAAAAAACACAAGTTAAAAAAGACGTACAGGTTATAAAAAAGCATGTGGAAACCAGTGAAATGTAAATTATAGTCCTTATACAACTAACAACTTTGTATGTTCTGCACCAGAAAAAAATCATTCACCTATACCAAAACGCACCTTCATCATAACGCAGTCTGTCTTCTGTGCCTGGCTTTGCTACTGGAACACCTTTGTACAGACCCTCACCCACAAAGTCAGTGTAAAAGAGCATAAAGGTCATAAGACCCATCCAGGAGCACAACTGTGCTACAAACAGGTGCCAAAGAGCAATGGGCACTTTGCAACAGAATGTCCTGAGCCGTGGAAACAATGCACACATGCTTCTTAATGTCAGCACCAGCTGCCACGCTCTGAGGGGAAACGTCCACAACTGACAAGCCTGTAGACAAGGTCCTTTTCTGACTGGGTGATCTCCTGGCACTTCCACTTGTATAATACTTGGCTTCAGTTCTTCAGAGACAAAGAATGTTGCAATGACACATCCAGTGAAAATAACAAGTAGTAAGAGGAAGAGAAACTGCTCTTGCCCACCTAATTGCTTTGCCAGCCAAATACCGCTCCAGTCCACAGCTGGCAACATAGTTCCAATGCAGGCTCCAAGTCCAACTGTCAGTGCATACACAGAGAATGCCCTTCTGCAGCTCTCTCCCTCTGGAAAAAGGTCAGAGAGCAAAGCTTCCAAAGGCGTCAAGCAAACCTGTCCACAGGAGTCCAACAGTCCTATGCCCAGCACTAGGAAAGCAACCTCTATTCCAGCATGATTGGCACCTAGCAGACTGGCAAGGTGACTGGAGTAAGGAATGATAATGAGGCTCAACATCACTCCAACGCACATAAGCCAGATAAAGGGGCGACGACGGCCATACCTGCTAGTCCAGCTGTCGCTAGCAGATCCAATGAGATGAACAACTAGAAGACCAACGATAGGTCCAATACCTACCCAAGAAGGGGAAAAAAAAAATCAGAGGTTTGTTTAGTGGCAGAAATAAAAAAAAAGATATTTATTTATTACAGCAATTGGCAAAAAGTATGTTCAGTCCTATTAATTGAATTAAAGGGGTGTAAACTGTTCCTTAATAATTCATGGAAACTTTGCTTATTATGTGACCAACACCAGGGCTACTCAGTGATGATCAGCTTTGTCAGTCATTTGGGAATAATTACATGGTTTTCTTTTCCAGAGCGAATTAGTAATAATCTTACTTGAAGACTTTTAGTCAACAAGGCAGAGAGCGAAGCTGGGTGTACATGACAGCTAGGATTGTTCAGTTTGGCCAGTTTTAAACCACACTGGCTAACATCTACCTGTATTTTGCTAAAATTAAATCTGCTTGTAATCAGATCAGTCAGATTCTTATTAGGAATGATTTTAAGTGTATGACTCACCTAACACCATTGTCATGAATTTGCCTTCCACTCCAGCTTCCAAGAGAAGAGGGGGAACGAATGTGACCCCTGCAGCCAGGCACACCTCCAGACCACATGTTAGTAGGTTTATAAGAAGTAGCTGTGCATGTGGGGTACTTAGATGTTCTTGGATTCCTGCATGCAGCATTTTCTTAATTAGCACTGCTTACGGGTTCATGTAAGCCCTTTAAGTCCAATAACAGTGTATCCTTCTGAAATTTGTATTCCGTTTACAAAGACCCATCTCTCATGTGAAGACCAGGTGATTTAGCAGTGGTTAAAATGACAAATGTTGATGAAGTAAAAGTCAGGAAGGTGTCCCCCATAAGACAGGATCCAAATTCATAAATATCAAAACCTAGAAAATAAAAATAACAAAAAACATTTACACCTTTACGTCTGCTGTTGTCTATAGAAGTAATGGCCTGTTACTCAAGTAGGTACATATGATGTAACCCTTTGACTGACATTTAGGTTTTATTTTCCTCAAAGCTTGCAGACTTGTTTTTTCAGTTACTCAGAAATTGCATTCAATATAATAAAATTTTTTAATAAATATATAAATATATATATATATATATATATATATTCTGTCTAACACTGCATAACTTTTTTCTGAATCAATCACTGTTTTTGTGTTTGGAGGTGAGTTGAACATGCAATGCCTGCTGATTGTTCCACAAAACCACCAGCCACAGTGCCCATGACGTGGACTCAGTAAAATAGTTTATCAGCACCTGCTATATTCCTATCTGACAGACACTTTCAATAGATTGTGCAGTAAATAAACACCACCTCTATTTGACATATGATTGCACAGTGTGTTAAAGGAAAACTATACCCCCCAAACAATGTAGGTCTCTATAGAAAGATATTGCATAAAACAGCTCATATGTAAAACCCTGCTTCATGTAAATAAACCATTTTCATAATAATATACTTTTCTAGTAGTATGTGCCATTGGGTAATCATAAATAGAAAATTGCCATTTTAAAAAATAAGGGCCGCCCCCTGGGATCGTAGGATTCACTGTGCTCACAAACATACCAACAAACCATACATGTTAGGTCACATGAGCCAATTAACAGACAGAGTTGTGTCTTTTGCTTCCTCACTTCTTCCTGTTACAGTTAGAGTTGAAGTATTTCTGGTCAGGTGATCTCTGAGACAGCACACAGACCATCACGAAATGGTGGCTCAAGGCAAGAGATGTAAAAGGGCAATATTTACTTAAATATATATTCCAGTTTGGTAAGATTCTTTAATATGCCACTTAATATGATATGAACTATCTGTTGCTTAAGTGTTCATTTTAGGGGTATAGTTTTCCTTTAAGGGAAAGTTTATATATCACGTTATGTAATCAAAGAATTCTTCACTTTCTCTGTTAACTCTGCAAAATGGGAGCAGCCATGACATCAAGACAATAAAATCCGAACAAACTAGAACTTTCACATGAACGGTCTTTTATCTCTCACGCATTGTTCTGAACATCTGATAACAACTGGTAGATAAACAGGCTGCGATTTACTTAAATACAATACAAACTTTGTAGGGCGAGGCTTTTTCTTTTCCATGGTAAGTTTCATCAGGGTAGTGCTGTGCTTGTGAGCTTTGTAAAGCACTGCACACGTGAATGCAAAAATATTGGTAAAAATTCTCAAACCCCAGAAAAAGTGCAGACGTATGGCATCCTCAGCTTGAAGACTGCACCAGTTACCTTTGAATTCAGTCTGTGTATCTATACATATTACCTAGACTGGTCATCATGGGTCCTGGGGGTAATATAAAGAAAAGTAATGGTTTTGCCATTTATTTGTGCCTATTTTGGCAACTGCTAGCATAGTAAATTAGTAATTGCATCCATGAAATTCAACCTTTTGGTCTAAATGACACCTGCCTACCTGCTAGTTGATTTAGAGGAGGGTTAAATAAAAAATAGTATAATAAAATATATATAATACTAAATATATTATAAATATAAAAAATAATAAATAATTTAAATCTGAAGCCTTTATTTGCCTCATTGGGGAAAAGTTTCCCTCCCAAATCAGGTGAAAATAATAAAAAAAAAAATAATGCTGCAAGTTTGCCAGCTTTAGGGTTTGCTCTACACAGAAATTAGATGCTTTGTAGCTAGACTACAGTATGCTCTAACAATCGCTTTTTTAATAAACAAATGCACATACACTAGAACTGAATTTCTTGAGACTCAGGGCAGATGTAATCTTGGATCATACGGAGGTTAATGCAAACCTGAACCAGACTTCCTGCTTCTAAAGCTGGACATACACATCATGATCCTGTTTGTCCATCTGATAACGGAATGACTAGTCAATTCGGCAACTTGTTTAATGGGTTATTCTGAACATACCCGCAGAACAAGATTGCCAATTCATCTGGCAAATGAATATATATAGTAAATAACAATCACCTGCTAAACAACATTTTAGGGTCAGTCCACATGAGCAGATTCGGGCAGATTTAGTCGCCTGGCGACTAATCACTTCTTCTGGGCGACAATCTCCCCGAACTGCCTTTGCGTTTCTTCCCGTCCCCTATAATGAAAAGTTGCCTGCGCTAAAGCCCTTAAATAGATTTTGGTCACGTAATCCAATCGTTTAGGGTCTGTTCAATGGTCAAACAAAGAAAAAAATCAAATAAGTCATGTCTGTGGCTGAATAAAAGTAGTTGAGAACAAGTGTTGTTCCTGCCTTTCTTATATTGTCAGTACACAAAAAAGCATTGACCAAATACATTCTGCTCTAAATTATTACATTATTAGAACACTTATGAGTTTTACCTTTGTTGTATTAAAAATTCAATTAAAACTTTATTGCAAGTTATTCGTTAACATAACATACTGTATTTAATAATGGTAGGGTGCCCTTCCCTAGTGGACTGGAGCAGCTATAGCTATATATGCTGCTATACTCATTTAGAAATCTTTTCTATCAGTTCCACATGGACAGCAGGATCGATTAGAACTAGATATAGAGATGGGAAATAAACACATTTACATTTGAAAAGCTCAGGAATGTATCACTTTACCTCCAACTGAATTGGTATATTGGATTTGTTATGATCCTTTTCTTCTTGGTGGAACAAAGGAAAGCTTTTAATGTTGGTAAATTCTGTACCTTCAGTTTAATTTGCTATTTGTTGAAAAGATGCTTTCTGCAAATCTTAATTTTGCCAGAAACGAAATTCCTCTGCTAACTTTAACTTATTTTCTTCTAAAAGTCAATTCAATCAAATATTTTATGTCAAATTCCTGTTTAGATTTGTGTAGAATTTAATGCACAAAGTAAAGCCTGGTATTACTGTAACAACATACAGTAACTAAAATAACAGCTTTTTTTTTTTTAAAGGCTCATTCAGTTCATGGGACCTGCAGTTGTAGATTAAATGTCAATTAATATTTTTACTTATCTTACTGCAAATTTCAATAACTAGGAGAGTAATTATATTATGTGAATAGTGGCCCTTAATTAAAAAAAATCAGCAAATCCAGCAATATAAAACTGCCAATTCCCAATATCCTAAAAAGTAAATGGCCAGGCATACAGGGAGAGAATAAATACTTGTGTGATCAAAAAAAAAAAATCACCCTTTTTGTATGGTGGCAAAGGAATTATAGTTATTGCGGCTTTTCAACAATTTGAGGCTATTTTTGGGGCAAACTTTGTGGATATTATTTTTTTTATTATTTCTAAAAAACTGATTTGGAATCTCTCATACCTAGAAGCAACCAACATAAAATAAAAACATTGAACAATGACGGTTCAAGTATGATTTCAGATATAAACTAGGACATACATGTTTCCTAAACTGTAATTGATGACATACTTAAATTACATAAGGTTTGACACCTGTATAAACCATGTACTACCATGGACTCCCACATTTGAGAGGCATAAAGATTACCACACACAATAGGTTGTTTTTGCTTTGATCTGCATTACCTTAGTCTTGCTCTTTTATAAAGGGAAGCCCTGGGGAACTGTGGCTGCCTGGACTCTCAGATTCTCTGGATTTACATAAAGTGGTACTTGATACTATGCTGGGAGGGGGCATTCTCCTATTCTTTGTGAGGGCAGCAGGTATTTCAACATTCCTCAGCTCTGCACACTCATTCTTTCCAGCTCTGTAACTGGTTTGTTGCTAGGATAAGCAAGTATATTGTAATAAAGTAAAACTATACCAAAAATAACACAGAGAAAGCAGTTAATTTAAAATAACAATATGTAAAGAAGCTTATAGGGGGGGGGATGGCGAAGATGATATCATTGGAAATTAGAATATAGTGGAAAAGATAAAAAGAATAAAACATGGGGGAGGAAAAAAAGACAAGAACACAGGAATTCATTGGTTAGACAAGGACAATGCACACAAACAGCAAGACAGGTAATAGCTTGGATCTTACATTTAAAATAAGCAAACTCATTTGGAGAAATGTCAAATATCTGAAAACAAAGGTACAGTTCGGACAATAGATTGCAGAGGCTATAATGTAAAAAAATGGGCATACCCTAGAAGCACCAAGGGGCAGATTTATCAAAGGTCGAGGTGAATTTTCCAATTAAAAAAAAAATCGAATTTCAAGCTATTTTTGTGTACTTCGACTACGGAATAGTCCAAATATCAAAATTTATCATGTACTGTCTCTTTAAAAATTCGATTCGACCATCTAAAACCACCTGAATTGCTGTTTTAGCCTATGGGGGAACTCCTAGAACCTATTTGGAGTCAATTGAGGAAAAACTTCAAATCGAATTCGATCAAATGCGCTATTCCATCGATTCAAACGATTCAAATTTGGCTGAATACGGACATATTCGATCGAAAACTGAGCTATTCGACCCAAAAAAAACTTTGACTTAATTTCTGTTGGTCTTTTTGAATTCAAATTTCAACGTTTTTTCAATTCGAAATTCAACCATTGATAAATATGCCCCCTACAGTCTAGTGTGGCCAATTAACATGTGTAGTGCTGCAGACTAAGACTGCACCCCTGCACATTTAACAATCTTTGTCTTGTTTCATCGTAAGACATACCCAGATGAGGTATGGAAAGTGTCATTTATACTGTATACATGTGTACCCGTAGAAACTAAGCTAAAACATCTGTTATTTCCCACAAAAGGATATAAATAATGGGGATTCTGTACAGAACTGCTGTACCCCCCTGGAGGAAATAGAACTTTCCCATAATGAAGATTCATGCCTCCATGCTTGTTCTAAGTACTCAAAACCTCTAAATCCATAGCCTTTGCTTTATCTATGTAATCCTTCAGACTTTCATACCTTTGCTGTTTCTCCTTTAAGACATTTCTATTTCTAAAATCTCTTTTGCACCATATTCTATTTATGTGCACACAGGAACACACTAGCTGAGATAGGATTGGAAAGTCACAACACACAGGTAATTAATCTCACTAATGAATACAGCAACACAATACATATATATAATGATACCTGTAGTTACTTTCAAACCAACTGCAGCAGTGACAGCCACAGAGAGCAACTATAACATCCAGATTTGTGCAGAGATTTCTAGCTATTCTGTGCCGTTTCTCTTTTATGCAAATATTAGGTCTCCAGTGTTCAGGGGTTTTTTTTTGTCACGTATTGTAGTATTATATAAAATTTATTGTATAATATTGTCCTGAGTTCCATTGACCCAAATGTAAACAATATTTCCAAAGGAAAAAACACTGATTTATTTGTGTTTCCTTATATCCCTAGTTTTAACTTCTACTCCCTCTTTCCTCAACGGGCCTTATCTTTGCCCTGTTTGCTGAAGCAAAGTTCAGCTAATAAATACACAGAAGCGATTCAGGTAACAGATGTGGCTAGTGAGTTTCACTCAACCATAGGGCAGTGGCACATGCTGCTACAGGGGGAGATTAGTAGCCCAGCGACAAATCGCCTCTTCTTCGGGGCGACTAATCTCCCCGCAATGCCTTCCCGCCGGCGATTTACATTGTAGCACTTGAATCACTTTGTTTTCCGAAGTCACCTTACCTGGATATTAGGTCACATACCTGTGTAGTAGGCATACTCACTCACTAATTAAACTGCTTTCTGGTGCTACCTGGTACATGGGTTCACTGGAAATTATTATCAGTATCACCTGATTTGCCAGCAGGTGAGCCTCCACAACATCACTGCAAACATCCCACAATGCACTACAGAATATTGCTGCCCATTACCAAGACAGCCTTCTGTGTAGCTTTGGGGTAGGGTGTTGATGGAGACAGTGAGCTTAATTGTTTAAAGTAAAAGTAGTATCAAAAAAAATGAAAGTGTTTTAAAGCAATACAAATATAAAGCAGTGTATCTCTACACTGGTAAAACTGCTGTGTTTGCTTCAGAAACACTACTATTGTTTATATAAATATGCTCCTGTGTAGCAATGGGGGCAGCCATTCCATGGAGAAAAAGCTCAGGTTACACAGCAGATAGCAGATAAGCTCTGTAGAACATAATGTTGTTATCTGTTATCCACTATTTGACCTGTGCCATAAAGCTTTTTTTCAATTTGCGCCACAGCAGGAAACAAACAGATCAGTTTTACCAGTGCAGGGCAACACTACATGATATTTTCATTACTTTTCCTTTAAGTTTACTTGTGTCGCTGTAGGCTGGACCTTCTGCAATATTTTATAGAATGTCTGGACACCAGCCTACAAACTTATTAGCATTTTGTACAATAACTGCCCATACAGGGAAAATTGCAGCAAATCCCAGTCAAGTCAATAGGACACAAACCGAGGCATTATGGCTTCAAATAGCTGTGGTTCAGACACCCCTGTGCCATTACCCTAAGGAAAGAAAATGTAATTGTACTGTATCACTGCAATTAAAGCAGAAGGAAAGGTGAAATCACTGGGGGAGGGGGGTGCCAAAAGTAAAGCTGGCCATAGACACGCAGAGTTGATTTGTGACGAACGCTCGTTTGTTTCAGTTTAATGATCTACCATTAACCATTCAGATTAAAATAAATGGGAAAACATCAGACAATGTTCTGGCCATTAACTGACAGACATCAATCATGCAAAAGTCATGCTCGTACAAATCTTCATTTCATACAACTGTATCTTTGCATCTATGCCCAGCTTTAAATACCCCCCCCCCCCAGTGATTGCATTCTCTTACCAAATACCCAAGGCCACTGCTCAGTTAGCAAAAAACTGCACTGGCACGGGGTTCTTCACAGTGAGCACCACAGAAAGTGAACACAATCACTGGGGGTGCCTAACTTTTGGCACCCCCAGTGATTTCACCTTTCTGTCTTCCTTTAATGCTAAAAAGTAACAGTAAAATGTAGAAAAGTGCAAAAGATAAGAAACTAAGCATTAATGCACAAGGCACTGTAATTTTACACAATTAATAGGGTAAGCTGCCCCTTTTTACATTCGTATGTGTGAGCTGCAAATGGTCTTTATGGTGCTGTTGGCTGAACATCCAGGGAGACCAATACCTTGAGGAGGTACCTCTGCTATATATATTCAAACCTTTCACAAAACTGGCCACAAACTGTTCAATATCAAGACATTTAAATGTTT
Organism: Xenopus laevis; assembly: GCF_017654675.1. Classification (NCBI taxonomy): domain Eukaryota; kingdom Metazoa; phylum Chordata; class Amphibia; order Anura; family Pipidae; genus Xenopus; species Xenopus laevis. The sequence goes on from NC_054374.1 coordinate 63,000,641, forward strand.
ACCTTTCCTACAAATTAGCTGCCGGGGAACAAGCAACCAAATAAAACATGAGGAAACATCATTAATATAAATGTGATTATAGTGACAAATAGGAATCTGCATCCTGGAAGTTTTTTTTTTTTTTTACAAATGTTTATACACAGAAGGGAGTGATGACTGAACTTGCTTTCGTGTTGTAGCTATGATGATCTAAGAGGGATAGGAAAAGTTATTTTATTGTGTTAAAGTTCCATAACCTTTGGCATTGATTGATTGGGATCATGATGATGCATTATTTTCCAATACTGGATAAATAAGAGAAAACAACTCTGGCTAAACTTCTAGACTGCACCTTGGGCTAAGAATTTGAATTAAGTAAAATAAATTATTTTTCTTTAACTATAAAGTCTTTTGAAATTCCTAGCACGGAGATAAGAAAACAATTGAAAAGATCAATAAATCCACCACATCAATAATTCAAATAGCTTGTTGATGTGAGCAGGACCGCCATTAGAAATCATGGGGTCCGGTACAACAAAATTTCCGGGGGCCCCCTGAGCCCCGCCCATCCCAGCCCACAATCCCCACCCATCCCAGCCCCCAAGCCCCACCCCAGATCCTACCTACTCCACACCACAGTTAAAAGACGAAATAGACATCAGCGCTAAAAATGGTAAACACATAAAAGTTTTTAAAAAATGATTGGTGGTCAGAGCCCCCCTTAAAAGTCTTTTTTTTTTTAAATATTGGCACCAGGTCCCCCCCTTACAAATTAACATTCGGGCCCCAGAGAATATATATAAAAAAAAAAACATTGGTGGTAGGGGCCTATAGAGTATTAAAATAAAACATTGGTAGCCAGGGGTTTAATAAAATTAAAAAAACCCACATTGGTGTTCATTAGAACTGAACTTGTGGCTTCTGGACTTCAACTTTGGCTCTTTTCACGGGATCAGGACTTCAAGTTCGGCTCCTTTCGTGACTATAGGTCTTTCCGTGGCATTGGGACTTCAAGTTCGGCTCCTTTTGTGACTTTTGGACTTCAACTTCGGAACTTTTATGCAGCTTCAGGACTTCAACTTTGGCTGTTCAGAACTTTGGCTATTCAGGACTTGGGTTCTTTGGGACTTGGGCTCTTCGGGACTTGGGCTCTTCGGGACTTGGGCTCTTCGGGACTTGGGCTCTTCGGGACTTGGGCTCTTCGGGACTTGGGCTCTTCGGGACTTGGGCTCTTCGGGACTTGGGCTCTTCGGGACTTGGGCTCTTCGGGACTTGGGCTCTTCGTCGGTCGGGACTACGGAAGATGCTGCATGGCTTTGGGCACTGATGGTAGCCTTGGATGTGGGGGATTATGTGAACATTTCAATAAACTTGTTTTTCATGAGTGCTTCCATCCTGTGGGATTGTCTGAATTAAGTGGATAGTATCTGGAAATTGTCCATGGAGTGGAGACTGCTGGTAGTGCTGGTCGTACCATGGCAATCAGTTGTTTAGCCAATCAGACAGGTTAAAAGATTTCTGTCAACTAACAATAATTTCTCTGCATGTATTGTCTATCTGACAATATCAATGGGTAACTGTCACTAGAATTTGTCGTACATAACTTTCGTACGATTGCTGTCATGGGAAAAACATTTTATTTCATCTGAATGATTAGTGGCAGGTCGAAAGATTGCGACATCCAATCGTTTGTCAGATTCAAGGCTAAAATCTGCACGTCCATGGCCAGCTTTAGGGTACAGACTGGGCGATTCAGAGAGATCTAGTCACCTGGCAACTAATCGCCTCATCTTTGCAGCGACCAATCTCCCCGAACACCTTCCCTCTGTCTTGCACCGGCTATAATGAAAAGTCGCCTGCGGCATGGCATACGCGGCGCTTCGTATTCTGAAGTTGCCTCAAGAGGAAACTTCGGGTGACTTCGGAATACAAAGCACCGCGTGTGCCATGCCGCAGGGGACTTTTCATTATAGAATGCGCAAGACAGCCGATTAATCACCAGGCGACTAAATCTCCCCGAATTGCCCAGTGTGCCCCTACCCGTAGCCTCTTCAAGCCTTCATTAAAATCCACCTATGATAACAGCACAATAAAGTGGGGAGGGAAGGAAGTAATGACTGGAATAGCTTCACTTTCCCTGTTTGCAAAAAGTATATTCAGCATAAGCCCTATACAAGAAATTGAATCCTGAACAAGGGGGAATATTGCCCTTTCAAGGTAAAATATATGGTATAAATCTCAGGCATAGACTAAAACATTTTCAGGCATACAAGCTCTTGATGGTGTTAATCAATGGCACATAATACTTAAAATTGTGACTTTGCCAAACATGGAAACAATGGATAGTAGGTGATATTCTTGGCAACTGTTGCAACAGGCAAAACTTAAAAGGGATAATATAATATAATATTTTAAAAATGATACACATCCTAAGTACTCACATGCATTTAACCCTACTTACTGCTGCTAGCTGAAACAAAAAACTGTTAAAAACAGCATCAAGCCAGTAACACAGGGCCAGGACCATAAAATGCATGCACAGTTACATATCTTATCTGCCCCAGTCATGGCCACGGTTGCCACATGGCCAGTAAAAATTATGCTTGGTGCCAATGTTATAAATAGGACAGAAAGATAAAAATATAGGATGGATTGTATTTTTTCCAGAAAAGGTGACCACCCTAGCCTTGCCCCAGTTATTCCAAAACGAATCCCCTAAACAACCAGATTAATAAGTGTGACCCTCCAAGGGATGTTTAAGTGCCCAGCCTGGTCAAGGGCTCCATAGACATTTTTGTGTGATCACCGTTTTCATATAATTCAGCCCTTAAACATGTGCAAGAATATAATTGACTCACTACATGTACATAGTACAGCACTGCTCTATGCTAATAACACCTAGGCAAGTGAATGAACCTTGTTTAATCCACAGTTATACCATTTTTGACTTCTGTATTGAACAAATGAGTTGTTGGGAGGCTTCAATTAATAGAACTAACAATCTTCTTGGAGATTCTTGTTCAAAGGTTGCTGTGCCCCTTTCAGAGCCCCATCTCTGCTGGTTAGCCAAGCAGCTATTTTTTAAAATAGATGAGTGTCACCAGTGCTAAAGATTAAACAAATATAATTAAAATATAATAACGTCTGAATAAATATCTTCCAAAATTTGCAGTCCCCACATTTTACTCATCAATTACCATTAATATAATGTAGCAAGGTTAGTAAATTGAATATTATATTTAACATTTTAATGTTAAAGGGGTGATAACTTTTAGTATGTTATAAAATGGCCAATTCTATGCAACTTTTCAACTGACCTTCATTGTTTAAAATGTTTTTTTTAAATGATTCGCCTACTCCTTCTCTTTTCCAAATTTCAAATGGGGGAGGGTCACTGACCCCATTTATAAAACAAAAGCTCTGTAAGGCTACAAATGTATTGTTATTGCTAATTTGTCTTTAGATCCAGACACTCTCCTATTCATATTTAATTCTCTTATTCAAATCAATGCATGGTTGCTAGGGTAATTTGGATGCTAGCAACCAGACTGCTAAAATTGCAAACAGGAGAGTGGCTGAATTAAAAGATAAACAAAAACCACAAATATTAAAAAATGAAAACCAATTATAAATTGTCTCAGAATATCATTCTCCACATCATACTAAAATTAAAGGTGGACAACCCCCTTTCATCCACTGAAATTGTTTGTGGTTATCTGTGTTGGAGGGAGAATTAAATGCAATTTAAAATGGTAAAATCCAAATTTATAAGAAAGCTGCAGGACAAATAGTATTATATCTAAATCCCTTCTTCAGTTAGGTTACTGTGCTCTTCCTTGTGCCACAGAATATCACCTTCTGGTCTGTGCTTCTCAGGCTTTTTGCCTCCAACACTTTCCTGAGATTCAGTAGAACACAAAACAGAAACAGACAGAACATGCCTAACATAGGCACTGAGAGCACGGAACTGACAGAAAAAAAGCCCTATATTTCAGTTTACTCTACCATGATTCATGGTTCATAAAAATACATAATCCGTTAAAACATGACTACAAGGAGGCTGAAGTGGTAAAATATTGGATTGCCTTATAGTACAGACATACATTCTCTCCAAATGCAATAGAATTGGATGTTTTAGATAAGGTCTGCATACAAAGGGAGTTTCTTGAATACATCTACCACTTATGACCAAAATGTTCCCAGGAATTCTTGCAATACTGGTTGACTTAAAGGGATACTGTCATGGGAAAAAAAATTTTTTTCAAAATGAATCAGTTAATAGTGCTGCTCCAGCAGAATTCTGCACTGAAATCCATTTCTCAAAAGAGCAAACAGATTTTTTTATATTCAATTTTGAAATCTGACACGGGGCTAGACATTTTGTCAATTTCCCAGCTGCCCCATGTCATGTGACTTGTGCCTGCACTTCAGGAGAGTAATGCTTTTTGGCAGGCTGCTGTTTCTCCTTCTCAATGTAACTGAAGGAGTCTCAGTGGGACATGGGTTTTTACGATTGAGTGTTGTTCTTAGATCTACCAGGCAGCTGTTATCTTGTGTTAGGGAGCTGTTATCTGGTTACCTTCCCATTGTTCTTTTGTTTGGCTGCTGGGGGGAAAAGGGAGGGGGTGATAATCACTCCAACTTGCAGTACAGCAGTAAAGAGTGATTGAAGTTTATCAGAGCACAAGTCACATGACATGGGGCAGCTGGGAAATTGACAAAATGTCTAGCCCCATGTCAGATTTCAAAATTGAATATAAAAAAATCTGTTTGCTCTTTTGAGAAATGGATTTCAGTGCAGAATTCTGCTGGAGCAGCACTATTAACTGATTCATTTTGAAAAATTTTTTTTTTCCCATGACAGTATCCCTTTAACTACTGCTATTTAAACAAGAAAAAAAAAGAATTAACTGGAAAACTAAAATGCTTAAATTGAACGTGTCAAATAATGCAGGTGTATATTGCCTTCCAGATATATTGCAGACCTCTTGGGAAACTGAACATGCTCTTAACAGGCCCCTACGGAAGTAACCACACAGCTAAGCACCACACTGAAGCGTTTGCCAAAAATCTCACATTTCTAATCGCTATTTAAAATCCTGCCATAAAAACAGCTACTTTACCCAATGTAAATTGCCTTTCCTTCTCCTTTAAACTGAATAGCCATGGAAGACAGTACGACATAACCTATTTAGAAATCTATTCTGTTGCAGGACTCAACAATCCAATACCACTGGCAGAACAATAATGTTAACAGCAAATGCTGATCGTTACAAAAGAAACATTATAGAAGAACCATCCCAGATATGCATGACGACATACCACATATAAAGTTAAATACCTGAAATACAGGTAGGCTAGTTCTGCATAATATCTTTCCTCAAAGCATTATTTTTGATGTGCACAGGTGTCACGAAACAAGAATGTGTCAATAACTGTGAGAAGTCATTAAAGTGCAAGTCAACCCCAAAATAACAATTTGCCTAATAAAAGAAAACATTAATCTAAGTAACTTTGAGATATACATTAATTACAAATTTTCTATGGTTTTTAAGTTATTTGTATATGTATTGCTATTAAAAGCAGTGTTTATCTGTCCCTTTCTATTCTCTGCCCTGACGTCTAAGACTGTTGATACAATGTAAGACAAGGCTGCTGATTAACAGACCTGTCTTTGCTGAGGAACCAAGACTTTTGCAACATTGTTTAAAAAGTAACAACCAGGAGTTAAGCCAATGCTGCTTTCAATAACAATTGTTTTTACAAATAACTTTAAAGCACTGAACATTTTCAATAAATGTATATTGGAAAGTTGCTTAGAATTATGTTTTCTTTTATTAGGCAAATTTTTTCTCTGGGGTTAACTTGCCCTTTAAACTTAGTACGTTCACTGCTGTTTCAACAATTTGTTCAATATTCATGACACAGGCAAGATGAATATATATGGCACCTTATTAACAGGATGGTGCATTGCTAGGTGCAAAAACTGGGTGACTGAAAATATCATACATAACTTAGCGCACTTTCCCTCATATTTAATAAAAGGCACTTAATTTGCCCAGGAGCAGTAACCCATAGCAACCAATAAGATGTTTGCTTCCAAACGGGTAACTAGTAAAAGCTACCTGTTGATTATGTTGTTATGTGTAACTGCTCCTGGGCAAACTTAATTCATTAAGTGGCAAATAGCGCCTTAACTTTCCTCTTGAAGTTTTAGCTAAGCCACCCTCATGATAATAAAATGAATGCCATTTAAAGTGAAGCACAATATCTTACCATTGCACAAGCACAAGCTTGTGCATCCATCGTGTGTATTTTAGGCAACAAATAGTTAATTTGGGGACATGCATATTAAGTCTAGAGGAGGTGGGGAAAAAAGGGACAAAATCATATCCTAAGTATTCATTTAACGTGAGTCACGATTCTCATCTGGAAGATCAGAGAGAAATTCAGCACAGCTCCAGCAACAAAACTAAAATAGAGAAAGAGATGACAGAAATTGGGCAGAACGCTTAAATTAAGGAAAGAGCAGAATTTCCACAATGCACTACATTAACCGCTGTCAGCAAGTTGTGTTCAACTATTAAAATACATTGCCTTGTAAAATATTTTATTAAATTTAAAAGGAAATATACATTCCTGCTATCAAGCTACAGTACACCATCATGTAAAGTGCAAAAGTGCATGTGTGTGCATACATATATATATCCATATTATCCAGAGAGTTCCAAATTACAAAAAGGCCATCTCCCATAGACCCCATTTTATCCAAATAATCCAAATTTTTGAAATTGCTTTGCTTTTTCTTCATAATAACAAAACAATACCTTGTACTTGATCCACACTAAGATATAATTAATCCTGATTGGAAGCAGAACCAGAGCATTGTGTTTATTTAGGGGCATATTTACCAAGGGACAAATTTCGAATTGAAAAAACTAAATTAAGTCAAAGTTTTTTTTTTTTTTTGGTCGAATAGGTCAGTTTTCAATCGAATAGGTCCATATTCTGCCGTATTCGAATCGGAGAAATATCGCATTTGATCGAATCCGATTGAAATTTTTCCCCAAAAAAACCTTAGATTTTTCAAAGTCCACCAATTGACTCCAGATAGGTTCTAGCAGGCCCCCCATAGGCTAAAACAGCAGCAACAACATTTGTCAGGTTTTAGATGGCGAATGGTTGAATTTTTAAAGAGACAGTACATGACAAATTTTGCTATTCTAATTTTTTTCAAATTCAAAGCAAATTTTAGCTATTCCCTAGTCGAAGTACAGACAAAATAGCTCGAAATTCGAAATTTTTTCATTTGAAAATTCACCTCGACCTTTGATAAATCTGCCCCTTAATGTTTACATAATTTTCTAACAGACTTAAGGTATGAAGATCCAAATTACGGAAAGATCCATTATCCAGAAAGCCCCAGGTCCCAAGCATTCTGGATAACAGGTCCCATACCTGTATATAAAAATCAAGTTTCAATATGATGTTGTATTCTTAAGCTCTGTCCTAATGAAGACCTTGCTGATGGACTGATATACAGTTTATACTTTGCTTAAAGCCTCTCTGCATTGTTCCTGGCAGCATTCTGTGTGCTTCTAAAATTCAAGTGCTGTGTGTTCAAGTCCAACTCATTAATACGACCAATTAAACAAATATGAATATATTTGGCAGCAGTAACAGAATGACTCCTTCATTTCCTAGTGCCCATTGGCAAGTATTAGCAAATGGGACACGTCCCAGTAACCAGTGCATTTCCAGTGCTGACAGGTCACTTGCTTAAGGCATTGGACAGGCTAAAAGAATGTTTTAGGGTTAGTTCACCCGAGTAGATTCGGGGAGATTTTGTTGCCTGGCAACTAATCACCTCGTCTTCTGAGCGACAATCTCCTCTAACTGCCTCAGCGTGTTTTCCCATAGGCTATAATGAAAAGTCGTCTGTGCTAATGCACACGCGGCGATGCGTTTTCCATAGTCCGCAAGGAAACTTCAGGCAACTATGGAAAATGCATCGGCGCGTGTGCATTATTAGTGCAGGCGACTTTTCATTATAGCCTATGGGAAAACATGCTGAGGCAGTTCGGGGCCATTGTCGCTCAGAAAACGAGCGATTAGTCGTCAGGCGACAAAATCTCCCCGAATCTCCTCGTGTGAACTAACCCTTAGGGTTTATATAGTGAATAAAGAACCCCCTCTTGTAATATGTTACCGAGGAGTTTCATGACCATATAAAAAGACGAGGCCGAAGGCCTCATATTTGCAACTGGGGGTACTTCTGTGACAGAAATGACATCAGAACTCACCGTTTATAACTGATGACATCAGAACTCACCGTTTATATAGTGAATAAAATACACCCTCTTATAAAATATATGGATGATATAAGTTACCGAGGAGTTTCATGACCATATACAGGTCATGGAACTCAGAGGTAACTTCTAATGTCCTCATATTTTGCAACTGGGGTAATTTATTATAATACACAAGTTTCACTGAGTCATGTGACAGAAATGACATCAGAACTCACCGTTTATAACTGATGATGACATCAGAACTCACCGTTTATAAGGATATAATTTACAAGATATTCATGTCTTTTGTGTATTATAAGCAAATACACAGACAGTGCTAGGATTGTGTGCAGTTCTCCCATGCTCTGCCATTGTACAAGGGATGGATTTGACACACAGACAAGTATGTTAACCTGCACTGCCTGTTTCTTTTGCCCCATGCAGACCCCGGGCTTCTGGGACAATTAAGGCTTGGAGGTTCCCCGCAGAGAGAGGCACAAAACAAAGTCCCCAGACTGAGCTGCTAAAGTTGCCCGCTCGTTGCTGCGAGGGAGGGACATGAGGAGAAGGGAGTACATTGTGTTGTTGGGGTGGGAACAGTATCCGCAGAGACTTACCTGTATGTGTATAGGGCTGTGTCCTCTGTCTCTGCTCTCACCGACTCATCGCCACTTACTACCCAGTCTGTGCCCCGTGGCTGCTACTGCCGCTGTCTCAGCCTTTTAAAGTCTATCGCCTGCGCATGCGCTTTGACGAGTTGGGCGGGTTGACCGGAGAGACCTGTCTGAAGAGGTGTGTCCCAGTGGGAGAGTTTCAGTACAGTGAAGATGTGGAGAATGCTGCAAATGTGCAGAGTGTCATTCTCTGGAGCTTTCATACACAGCGTCTTGGGGACCCTGCTCTAAAGGCAGTCGTTCACGTTGCAGTTTAGGCAGAGGGATTGAACAACTTTTGGACCAACAACCAATGAAATCTATCTGTCAGGGCAGATCATCCTGGATCCACCAGTATTACAGGAATATCTGTCAGGACAGCTCTACAATTGACCAAACATGTCCATGCAGTATTGTCAAAATCTACGCACGTCTGAGTACAGATTTTTTTTTTTTCAGCAAGGCAACTGCATTATGTCCACCTGTACAACTTTAACTTTGCACCTTCACCTATTTCTGTGCTGTTATAACTAAACTTTGTTAGGATTGGTGAAGAGCCAAGAGCATAAGGGTCAAATTTTCATAATCCTTCCAGTGTCGGACTGGGACACCAGGGGCCCACCAAAAACCCTTAGACCAGGGGCCCACCCAAACACCTTTAGACCAGTGGCTCACTCTAAGGGGCAGATGTATCAAGGGTCGAATATCGAGGGTTAATTAACCCTCGATATCGAGGGTCAATAATTAACCCTCGATATTCGACTGCCGAATTAAAATCCTTCGACTTCGAATATCGAAGGATTTTGCGCAATTCGTTCGATTGAACGATCGAAGGAATTATCGTTCGATCGAACGATTAAATCCTTCGAATCGAACGATTCAAAGGATTTTAATCCATCGATCGAAGGATTATCCTTCAATCATAAAATTGTTAGCAAGCCTATGGGGACCTTCCCCATAGGCTAACATTGGCCTCGGTAGGTTTTAGGTGGCGTACTAGGGGGTCGAAGAAATTTTTAAAGAGACAGTACTTCGACTATCAAATTTTTTTTAGTCGAACGATTTTTAGTTCGAATCGTTGATTCGAAGGTCGTAGTCGAAGGTCGAAGTAGCCAATTCGATGGTCGAAGTAGCCAGAAAAAACATTTGAAATTCGAACTATTTTACCTCTATTCCTTCACTCGAACTTAGTGAATGGGCCCCTAAGTATTATTTTCTTCCTTTAATTAGTCAACCTCTATTCTCCTATTCTCTTTTCTTTCCACAGTATAACATATTATTCCATCTATTTAGCCTCTTTATGCTCATAGAAATAGGGAGTGGTCATGAAATAAGCCAAATGTTTAGAAGCAGGAGGGCCCACTGACACCTTGGCCCACCGGGAGTTTTCCTGCTATCCCGGTGGGCCAGTCCGACACTTAATCCTTCCCATAATTGCGTTTTGGGTGTAAAATATGTTTTCTTTGGTATTATTTCAGATGCTGGTTCTTGCCTCACTGTACAAATACATATTTACAGGTGTTTTTACTTTTTACAGTACTGCCTATATTTTAAGGGACAGGGGACTCAGCAGAGCTTCAAATACAACCGGCTTGTAAAGGAGCAGTCTTTTTCTTCCCCGTGGCTGCTGAAAAAGCCACTCCCTCACTGCTCTCTTACTTGTAACTAGGAGGCAAATTGAGTATTTTCCAGGACCGTGGGATGCACTTTTCCAGGCAGTGACTGTCAGACTTTCTAAAATTATCTTAAAAGTAATATAACCACATAGCTTACAAATTCTAAGTTGTGTTTCCTTTTATATACTTCATAGCTACCAGGACAATATGTCTCATCTCTTCCCAGACATATTTGCTACCAAGTAAATAAAAAAAATAGCTCACCTTCCTAACAATGCAGATTTGTATGGATTTTAGAGTAAGTAAAAAACATAAACGTTTAAAGAAACATTAACATTTAAGTAAAAGTGGTTCAAATATGAAAAAAAGCATTATGTGCCATTCCAGAATATATATAGTGTTTATATATTTGCTAATCTGAAAACCAGACAGTAGGGAAATCAGAAGTAGATGTCAGCTATCAGCCCAAACCGTTTAAGTTATTTATCTCTGTTGGTTGAAGGAATATGATCATTAAAATGTGATTAAGTCGCATTTTCAAAAAGTAATAGGCACTTTTGTGTTTGCATGTTTTCTGGTACATATGAGCCTATTTAGTTTTGATTGATTTTGTTTGCACAAGAAAAGTATATGAGAAAAAAAAAATGAAAGCACAAATAGTTCACAGAACTTTAGGGATGGCCTAATGATAACTGGTCTGTTTTCTACACAGGAAGGAAAGAGTTAATCATGGTCAATTTATTAGACACTCCATTAATTATAAACACTAAGCTACAACTTTAGGCCCAGGGGCGCTTCGCCAAGGAGGCGAGTTGAGGCTGTCGCTTCAAGCGGCAGCGCTACTCCTGGTACTTTAAGGGCTGAATTTCTGGGTTTCAAATTTGGCTCTTCTAGTGCAGAGAGCGCAGTTAGGCTCTCTGCGCTAGTGTCCTGGCCCTCTCTGCCGCCTCGTGGACCCCTCTGGGCCCCCTCAAGCGCAAAAAGGTAAGAGCACGGGGGAGGGTGGGGGCAGCAACAACTGCTGCTGCCTCAGGTGGCGGATGGGCCAGGATCGCCCCTGTTAGGCCACTACTCTTCTGCTGAAAAAGGTACCGGCCCAGGGTACTAATCTAGTGACGATGTGCCGCCATGTTATATTGAGTCCCAGGGATCCCCGAGGCTGCATGTATGTGTATGTATGCTGTATGTGTAGTGCAATAAATCCAATTCTGAAAGCCTTTTTTCTGTTGCTCATGCACAACCACTCAGCAGAAAAGATTGCTGAAAAGGATTAAAAATAGCAGCACAGTGCATACTATTGTTATACCGCAGGCCAGTGCATTTATCAGGGAAAAGGATAAGAAGATGCAGGTTTAGAATGTTTCTCCTTTAAATAATGGTACCAGTATGATTGTAACAGGTACTGAAAAGGCAAATGTTCTAAATCAGTTGTTTTCTTCAGTGTATACAATAGAGTCAGGGTTCCCAGACCGACCTTATAGCGGCACTGTTGGCTCATCCCAAACTAGTCAGTGGCTGACTCAGGATATGGTACAGGTATGGGACCTGTTATCCAGAATGTTCGGGACCTGGGGTGTTCCGGATAACGGATCTTTCCGTAATTTAGATCTTCATACCTTAAGTCTACTAGAAAATCATGTAAACATTAAATAAACACAATAGGCTGGTTCTGCTCCCAATAAGGAATAATTATATCTTAGTTTGGCTCAAGTACAACCTACTGTTTTATTATTATAGAGAAAAAGGGAATCCTTTTTAAAAATGTGGATTATTTGATTATAATAAAGTCTATGGGAGATGTTCATTCCGTAATTCGGAACTTTCTGGATATCGGGTTTCCGGATCCCATACCTGTACATTAAATCGATATTGACATGTTCCTATAAACAGCATAGGAATGTGTCAGTATCAAGTAAATGCTGCACCCGGAATAGTTCCCCTCAAAGCCACCCCCAGCCCCCACAAACCTGCATTTCAGTGATTGCGGGGCGGCGCAATCCTTCCATAGGCTGATTATGAATGAAAACAGAAATTCAGCCTATGGAAGGATCGCTCTGCCCCCAGCCCAGCATCACTGAAGCAAATCAGAAGATCTGTTAGTAGTGTCAGCCGGTCTGCTGCACACAGGTTCACGGGGGTGGGGGTGGCTTTGCGGGGAACTTTTCCGGGTGCAGCATTTACTTGATACTGTCATGTTCCTATGATTTTTATAGGAACGTGTCAGTATCGCTTTAAGCTTTCCTAAAAATGAAAGGTGCCAGGGCCAGATGGAATACACCCTTAAGGCCCCTATACAATATATGATATAATAAACAAAAGCCATGAATATTTTGTAAATTATATCCTTATAAACGGTGACTAGTGATGTCGTCAGTTATAAACTGTGAGTAGTGATGTCATTTTGACTCAATAAAACTTGTTTATTATAATAAATAAAATACCCCTTGTTGGAAAATATGAGGATATTAGAAGTAAGCTTGGAGTTCCATGACTTATATAAAAGCACTCAGCCTTCAGCCTCGTGCTTTTATATGGTCATGGAACTCCTTATATTGTACAATAGAGGGTACTTTATTCACTATATAAATTTAGGACAAAGTCAGAGGTTATAAACTGAATGCTGAGTGCTGGAGAGAATAAACAATGTACCCTATCCTCTTGTGGTCTTCTTACACCTTCTAATACACACATATGCTCTAAATTATGATCTAGGTTATTACGTACATAGTCTAACGGCAAATGTGCTTTGTCTTTAAATGAACTCATGTCTTTATGACTCAAAATAAATTGGTAATGTGGTGTGGCAAAGTCCTAAATGTAGCTACAGTACTTGACTTAATGCCAGTCACCTACTATTGTCATGAAGATATTCCAAAAAATATTCTGTTGAAAGTAAATTCAGATTTATATAAATCACAAACAAACATTACATTATGAATCTATAATACTACTGCATATAACCAGTACAGGTATGGGACATTTTATCCAGAATGCTTGGGATCTGGGGCTTTCTGTATAAAGGATTATTCTCTAATTTGGATCTTCATATTTTAGTTATACTGAAAAATCATTTAAATATTAAATAAACCTAACAGTTTTGCCTCTATTGAGGGTTAATGATACCTTAGTTGGAAAAAGAACAAAATAACACGTTTTTAATTTTTTTTAATTATTTGATTTACACAGTCAATGGGAGACAGCCTTCCCATAATGTGGAGCTTTCTGTATAACAGGTTTCCAAATAAGGGATCCTATGCCTATACAGGGTATGAGACTGGGCACAAATCTTCACAGGAAAGTCTTTGACCTGAAATTTCTCATGAGAAGAATGTAAAATATTTGGGTGCACCTATTTATGCTTGTGCCAGGACCCTTTCATTAGAATCTTGCTCTCCCAGCAGCAAGCAGAGTAATAAGTGAAGCTTCTGGGCACAGCTGTTTTTGCCAACAGCCAACTGTTTCTTTTTACCCGATGATCTGTAATTAAGACTGTATCTGTGCACCTAAACCCAACACCACTAAAATAGCTTCACATGTCAAACCTCTGGTTTAAGAGCTGTTGTCAAATGAAAAGTCCATCATCCTCAGTCGAGTTCAATAACAGCACTGAAATATGAAATTGGTCAAAATTGATGCCACAGTGGGGAGCTGATTGTGTATAAGTGAAGAAAAAGGGAGTTAAACGGAGGATTGGTTTAATCTAACCAAGCAAGAATGTAATATAAGGGTTTTGGCAAAGATAGGGCAACTGAAAAAGCAGCCGCCTTGCCTAACCTTGTACTCACTGCAAGTAAATTACATTTGGCTTATGGCAGGAAATAGGCACATGGGATTAAGGGGCATTCATTGGAAAGTGCTTTATTGGCCAGACACACAGCTAATATGAAAACCTATGGTAGCATCCTTAGTTATGCGTACAAAACATGATGAAATGATGGCTACACACAAGTAATGCAATATTCTTTCTTTAGTTCGTCAGTAAGGAACTTACCTTCCAGTATTTCACAAAATAATTCTGTACACATGTAGACATATATTTTGTGATAGTGCTGTTCAGGAGGTGCCGAAATTTCTGCTGACTATCTATGTAGATTTATTTTGTGTTCTTCTGAAGGCATATGACTAGATTGCATATGCAGATTTATTTTGTGTTTTTGATTTCCAAAATATATTGTAGATATGTATTTGAAACCAGAGCAGAAGTGTCTAAGAGGTCAATAGACTCCAAAGTTGGCATCAACAAACAGACATTGCTGTCAGAAACACCCTGGCAATGTGAAGCTAACAAATAACCCTGGTGTCATCTCAATTGAAATCTCACGTGTTTGGTAAGTGGTTTAAATTTAACAAGGCCAATTTTGGCACCCTCCTCATGCTGAGATCGAGGGCAAGGTAACAGCAAGGACCTAAAAAAAGCAAAACATTTACCAGTGTGATCATGGTAGAAATACAGTGCATTTTTTCACTTAATGAGACTTTTTCTTATAATGACTGTATCCACTTGGATGGATTGTATTCCATTGCAATATAATTGCATGAGTATAAAAGGGGTTATTCACCTTTGAGTTCACCTCTAGCATGATATAGTGGTATTCAGAACAACTTGCAATTGGTTTTTATTATTTGTGTTTTTTGAAGTTTTTAGCTCTCTAGTTTGCAATTTCAGCAAGTTGCTGGGATCCAAGCAACACTAGCAATCACACGTTGATTTAAATAAAAGACTGAAATACAAATAGCAGAGGGCCTGAATAGAAAGAAAAGTAATTAAAAGTAGCTATAACAATACATTTGTAAATTTGTTATTTAGATGGGGTCAGTGACCACCATTTAAAAGTTGGAGAGAATCGAAAGAAAGGCAAGTAATGAAAAATATAAAATAATAAACAATGAAGACCCATTAAAATTTGCTTAGACTTCTTTAACGCACACAGTTGCACAAAGCCCAACTCCCCCTGGCAGGTGTAATGACACCAGAATTATGTGAAACTGTTACATTGGGGTAAAAATATGATAAATTGCTCCAAAGTGTAATTGCGGTCATAAATGAGACCTTTAGGGCTCTTACAGATGAGCGTTTTTACCTGCGCTCCCCTGCGTTCCAGTTTCATCAGTTCAGCCGTCGGGGAGCGCAGGAGTAGACGCACTGAATTCTTTTCAATGTGGCTGTACTCACACAGACGCATGTAAGCAATGAACGCAGGTAAAATGCAACATGCTGTGTCCCAACCTGCGTTCGACGATTGCATTCTCCTGTGTAAGTACAGCCGCAAAGAATTCAGTGCGTCTTGAACGGATGAAACCGCAACGCAGGGGTGCGCAGGTAAAAACGCTTGTCTGTAAGAGCCCTAAGGCTTATACAGGATTATATTAAAAAAAACAATGTTTGTCCAGGTGCAGTTACCCATTAGCTACCAATCAGCAGGTAACTTTTATTGATTGATATGGGTTACTGCACCTAGGGGAAATGTTAGCTCCTTTTAGTACAAAGATTAAAATATCATGTCATAGTTATGTATAATGTTTACAGCACAGTTGTTTTTAGCTAACTTGCCTTTAATGAGGTGTAATTGAATTGTTCTCTTTCATCGCTCAACTCTAAGGGTTAGCACTTCCTTCAGGCGATCAGCCTATTAGGAAGATCAGATGACAGGATATCCACTGAACACCTGGAAAGAACTGGGTCGTGTGTGTAATATATCTTAGCCACTGGAAAGGACAAGGAAAAAATCAGAAACTATAACATTATTTACAAACTGAGGCATGTGGATCAAGTACTGGGTAGTGCTGTGCCTTATGGAGAGAATGCCCCTCTGCAGTTATTAAAAGTTGCTCCAGCTGAACTTCCTTTAGCCTTTTGGACTGGCTTCAGTCTAACCATCAAACAGACTAACATACGAATGCTTAGCTTCTTCATTATAGGACCAGTAACATTAAAAGATCACGGCACTTCTGTAAAGATAAATAATATGTAGTGTTACTGATCACTGGTACAAACTGGGGCTCAATTTTAAACAGTGGTCAAATTTTCACCTGGGCAGTAACCCATGGCAACCAATCAGATTATTGCTTTTAGCGCTCAACCTGCAGCTGTTTGCAAAAAGCTAATCACTGATTGGTTGCTATGGGTTACTGCCCAGGTGCGAGCTTAAATATATTATAAAGCTTTTGTGTAGCCATGGGGCAACCAGTCATGAAACAGGACACATGTTTACATAACAAATAATAGATAAACTGTGCAGAATATAATGATATTAGTACTTTATAACTATAAGCCTGGATACTGATGGTGTCTATAACAATATATTGCATAAAAAGCTCTGCTTCATCTAAGTAAACCACTTTCATAAAAATATTACTGTATTTTCTACTAGAATGTGCCATTGGATAATAATAAATGGCAAATTGCTATTTTATATTCTAATGGACACCCCCTGAACTGACATGATTCAGTTTGCTTACATATAAACCAAGTGGACACATACATGCTGGGGTACATCAACCAGTGAATGGAAATAGTTCTGTATTTTGCTCCCATGCTTCTTCCTGTTAATTAGAGCTGCATTAATTCCTATGAGATGATCTTTGAGGAAGCACATAGACTAACACAAAATGGTGGTTCAAAGAGCAATATGTTTATAATTACTTGGTGACATTCTTTAATAGGTAACATGATAAAAATGATCTGTTAGCATAGTATTAATTCTGAAGGTATAGTTTTCCTTTAATCAGGGATATAAACAGGAGTTAAATGCCATTAAAGTCACTTTGTAATAAAATAGGACATTTGCTGCAAATAAATAGTTCAGTTGTAGATGCTGGTAGGACAAATGATTCTTTAATCACATGTAAATATAAATGCTATCGTTTTACCTCACCCTTGTTAAATAACTTTCAGTCCTATAGCAGGCATTTCATGTCTAACCTGATTGGTGGCTGCCTTGCAATATTACTGATGCAGTGGTCTTTGGGAATATGCTGAGCCTGGAGGTCATTGTGTAAAATAAGGCTTTGCACATCCCAATCTGTCCTAGATTCTGACCACCAAATGATATCACAGAGCCTGCTTTTTTCCATGTTACCCCAGAACCTGGGCAACAAAGCATTCTTCTTCATGCTCTTGTATAGCTTACCAAAAGCTTGGCAGAGAATGGATGCTGCACTTTCATACCATATGTTTTAACTTTTGTGGGAGCACATGCAACTTGTTTGGGCCTGGGTAAACAGTCAGTTGTGCTGGGGGATTTTATTGGCTACTGTCCCTTTTTAACAGATCTCCAATTTTCCTTTAAAATAAGTTATGCCACTTGTACTCTTGTGCTGACTTTATTAAAAAAACAATCCAGTATAAAAATAAAAACTGGTTAAATAGATAGGCTGTGCAAAAAAATGTTTCTAATACAGTTAGTTAGCTGAAAATGTAATGTATAAAGGCTGGAGTGAGTGGATATCTAACTTAACAGAACACAACTTCCTTCTTTTCAGCTCTCTAACTGTGAGTTAGTCAGCGACTTGAAGGGGGGGCCACATGGGACATAACTGTTCAGTGAGTTTGCAATTGATCCTTAGTATGCAGCTCAGATTCAAAAGCAACAGTTATGACCCATGTGGCCCCCCTCAAGTCACTGATTGGTTACTGCCTGGTAACCAGTCAGTGAAACAAGAGAGCTGCAAAGCAGGAAGTAGTGTTCTGACTATTATGTTACATATCCAGTTACTCCAGCCTTTATACATTAAACATTTTTGCCTAACTAACTATATTGAAAACATTTTTATTTTGCACAGCCTATCTATTTACCCAGCTTTGATTTTTACACTGAACCGTTCCTTTAAAGCACTTGTGTATGTACTTTGGGATTTATGGGCTCAACAAACCCCACAACTCAGTCAGGTACAGAGACAACAGTCCAACTATACAACCCTGCTCTATGGAGAAACAGGAGTGGGATACAATATATTACCTGCATGAGCAATGCAGCTGGGAGTTTGGTAAACATTCCCTCATATGAGTTTAGAAGCAGCTGTTGTGCAGATAGCCATTAATAGTCATGTGCTATGAGGGTAATCCATGTTTATAGTTATTCCATCAGGATCTATACCTGCAATTGATTGTTAAGGTGAGAAATAAGTAGAGTAGTGCTCTAGACTGAGCATTGGCCTCCAAATGAATGCAAACTGTAACCTACCAGTAGATCACAAACACCCATAACTAGAAGTCTACAAATAGTTCTCTGAGACTGAGATAACCCTTTTAGGTGCTATTTTTATTTAAAGGGGAACTGTTGTGAAAATGAAATATAAGCTTCATGATACTAAAATAAGAAATTTTAAAACAAAAATGTTGTGCTGTTTCTGAAATAATGAAGTTACTCTTCCCCTCTCAGGATCTGTCTCTCTGCTGGATTTGTGCCAAAGGCAGTTATTTTATTATATTGTGCTGGAATCAGTTATTTGAGTTAGCGCGCCCCCATTAAGATATAATAAGTCTAACAATCAATCAAAATATGACTGCCACCTTAAAGGGATACTGTCATGGGAAAAAAATTTTTTTTCAAAATGAATCAGTTAATAGTGTTGCTCCAGCAGAATTCTGCACTGAAATCCATTTCTCAAAAGAGCAAACAGATTTTTTTATATTCAATTTTGAATTCTGAAAAGGGGCTAGACATATTGTCAATTTCCCAGCTGCCCAAAGTCATGTGACTTGTGCTCTGATAAACTTCAATCACTCTTTACTGCTGTACTGCAAGTTGGAGTGATATCACCCCCTCTCTTTTCCCCCCAGCAGCCAAACAAAAGAACAATGGGAAGGTAATCAGATAACAGCTCCCTAACACAAGATAACAGCTGCCTGGTAGATCTAAGAACAACACTCAATAGTAAATACCCATGTCTCACTGAGACACATTCAGTTACATTGAGAAGGAAAAACAGCAGCCTGCCAGAAAGCATTTCTCTCCTAAAGTGCAGGCACAAGTCACATGACCAGGGGCAGCTGGGAAATTGACAAAATGTCTAGCCCCATGTCAGATTTCAAAATTGAATATAAAAAAAATCTGTTTGCTCTTTTGAGAAATGGATTTCAGTGCAGAATTCTGTAGTAGCACTATTAACTGATGCGTTTTGAAAAAAACATGTTTTCTGATGACAGGATCTCTTTAAAGAAAGAATGAAGAGAGACAGATGCTGGGGTGGGAGACAGTGAAGACTAACTTGAATATTTCAGAAACAGTACAATAATTTTATATTTTTTATATATATAACTGATATTTTATATATTTAGAAAATGTATTATCAATATAATGAAGTTTTTATTAAAATTTCATTTTCATGATAGTTTGAAAGTGGGGAAGTAACAGTGTCCACTGTATTGTTCCTCTGAAAAGATAACTTCTCCAAAAGTGGACAGGCCAGACATATTGCGGGTAATTTACCAATGAGTCTGGGGCATTGCTGTGCCCTGTATCTCTTGCCAGATTAAAAATCCAGTTTAATGTGAAAAGTGGATAAAGATGGGCACAAGGCAGTCCTGCCTTACATAAAGGGGTGTTTAGGGGCTGCTGCCAGCTGAGGCAGGAACACAAAGCCACCCTCCTTACTTTACTAACACTTACCTTTTTTTTGTGTTGGGTGGGTTTAAGGGGCCACATAGCTAGTGCAGTGAGTGGAATTGCGTTCTAGCACCCCTGGTAACCTGCTGCACATGCAAAATGAGGCAAAGTTATCCTCTTGTCTCATGGCAGAAGCAGCCCTGCTTATATAGTGCAGGTGGTAAGAACATGATTTGCCCACCAGTGCTCCCTAACTTACAAATTTGAATTACCTACAAATTAGAGGGTTGGATGTGGGGAAGTCTACAGGCTGCCCAAGCCCACCCCTCAAAACTACAGCGCTGCAGTAGAAACTGAGAAAAAACTGAAAGCTGTACTTTTTGTTGTACTTGCTCTGTTGTTTGGAAGAGTAATTGCTTACCCCTGACATGCCTGGAATGTGTGGGTTTTCAGTTGAATAGATAATGAAGCCAGTAATACTTGTTTTCTACAGGAAAAGTCACCAGTAAGTGACAGGAGTTAAGAGAATCTTATCTTGTGAATTAGCAGCTCAAAGCTATTTTATCAGTGTGGTCTATTGCACTGTAAATGTCATCTGGTTTGCATAGATTATGTTGCATTGGCTGATAGTACTTTTAACTTGTGAATCTCAAAATGTGGTCAGTGTCCATAAAGATTGCCATTAAAAAAAGGAACTGTTGCTTAAGGGCAGGGGCACACGGGCAGATTCGGGAGATTTAGTCGCCTGGCGACTAATCGCCTCTTCTTTGGGGGTGATAATTCGCCTCTTCTTTGGGGGCGACAATCTCCCCGAACTGCCTTCCCCCTGCTATAATAAGAAAACGCCAGCGCAATGGCACTAGCGGCACTTCGATTTCTGAAGTTTCCCCGTGAGGCAACTTTGAGCGACTTCGGAAACCATTTTGTCAGACACTTTATGGCTGAAAAGTTTCCTCATGAGGCAACTTCGGAAAACGAAGCGATACGTATGCCATCCCACCAGTGATTCACATTCTTGCCAACGGGAAGGCATTTGGGGAGCTTAGTTGCCCGCAGTAGAGAAGACTTTGTGCTTGGTTACTAATCTCCCCATGTGCCACCACCCTTACTGTCCCCCCCTGTTGCAGTGTGCAAGAGGATTAACTAGTTGACTATGATTAGACCCATTCAAAAACCCAACATCCAATTGTGTTGGTGAATGCTAAGGAACCTGATATAAGACTCGGGGGCAGATTTAGTAAAATCCAAAAATTTTCCAGCACGGCTTCGCTCACATCTCAACACTTCGCCAGGCATAGATTCACCAGGACAACGCTAATTCACTAAAATCCGAAGTTGAGTCCAGGGCACTGAACACTGACGAAGTTGTGCTAGCGTTACTTTGGCAAGCAACGCGAAGTTGCGCTAGTGTTGCTCATTTGCATACAGCGGGAAGTTAAAGGTCAATGGACGTATATGTTGCAGCAAATACATTACACTACACAAGCCCAGGGAAGCTTAATAAAATAGAGTTGTCATAATGTTAGGAAATGTAGGGGGGAAGGCGGGTACCGCAGAAAAAATTTATGATCTTTTGCAGCCTATCACCCTGAAAAATGAAAAGTCGCCAGCGTTTTTTTTTGGGGAATTTCAAGTATTTTTTGAGGAAGTCCTATCTACTCTATTGCACTTCGCCTGGTTTGAGGTGGTGAAGGCAAGTCTGGCCCAAGAGGTAACGTTCAGTAAAATCCGCATTTTAGTGAATTAGCGTAGTTACGTCCCTTCGCCAGAGTGCAAATTTGCCAGGCTTTAGAGAGCGAAGTAAAGCTAGAATCTATCTCCTTCTCTAGCGAAGTTACGCCAGCGACTGTTAGTAAATCGGCGAAGTACCGAAATGACGTCACGCTGTCAAGTTTTCATCAGCGCTAAGTCACTTTGCCCTTTGGTAAATTTGCCCCTTGGTGAGTAGAGATCTCAAATTTTAACCTTCATGTGACTTCAACTTGGGGATAAGAGGTCCTGCGGAAGAATATGCTTTGCTTATATAAATCACCCCCCAAAAGAAATGTGAGATGCCCTACGGAAGACATGTAAGAACTTTTTTTTTTCTATTTAAATTCTTAACATGGACTAGAAAAGGCAGAATAGACAGGGATGTAGGGATGTGTGTCCTGATGTGATGGCAGTTTTTGCTATTAAAACATGAAACAGACATGCAAGTATTATTTGTATCAATTAAAAGTCAGCTCCATGTAGTTGCTATAAAAATATGTTCTATTCTTAGAAAGAAAATGGGACAGTCCCAATTTTGATTGCTCAGCCAGTCCCGGGATTTTATTGAAAAGCCTCTCGTTTCTCTTTGATCTCCTGCACTAACTCCAAAAACAGTTATATAGTTTCTGAAACAATTAAAGTGGCTTTTTGGCAGAGAGCCCAGAAAACTCCATACCTGCACTTAGATACATTTCTAACAATTGAAGATAAGCAAAGATACAATTGTATGTATTAAAGATAAACAAGTCTCTTGGGGGAACTAAGCCTTAGCTTAAAGGAGAAGGAAAGGTTAAAACTAAGTAAGCCTTATCAGAAAGGTCCATCTAAATATACCAGTAAACCCTCAAAGTAATGCTGCTCTGAGTCCCCTGTCAAAAGAAACACTGCATTTCTTTCCTTCTATTGTGTACTCATGGGCTTCTGCATCAGACTTCCTGCCTTCAGCTTAAACCTCATTGCCCTGGGCAAGAGCATGCTCAGTTTGCTCCTCTTCCCCTCCCTCCCTTCTCTACTGTAATCTGAGCCCAGAGCAGGGAGAGACTCTAGAGCAGGGATCCCCAACCTTTAGAACCCGTGAGCAACATTCAGAAGTAAAATGAGTTGAGGAGCAACACTATCATGAAAAATGTTACTGGGGTGCCAAATAAGGGCTGTGATTGGCCATTTCGTAGCCCCTATGTGGATTGTCAACCTACACTGAGACTCTGTTTGGCAGTGCACTTGGTTTTTATGCAACCAAAACTTGCCTCCAAGCCTAGAATTCAAAAATAAGCCCCTGCTTTGAGGCCACTGGGAGCAACATCCAAGGGGTTGGAGAGCAACATGTTGCTCACGAGCTACTGGTTGGGGATCACTGCTCTAGAGTTTCTAGAGCTTTTTACTCAGGTATGGTAAAACATTCTACAGAATAAATATAGCATTCTAGCTTGCACTATTGCAGCTAATCTATTGGCAATAAAATGCCTCTGTAGCTTTTCTTCTCCTTTAAAGGGCAATTTCATCTTCATCTTGGGCAAAACTTACACATAAAACATGGCCCTAAAACTCACAGAAATATGTTCAAACTTTCATAACCTGACAAATTTTGTAAAATGGATAGGGGGTGTGGCCATAAAATGGGAGTGAACAAACATTTTCACAGCAGAACATTTTGTCCCTCTTTCCATTTCTCAAATGTTGGGAGGTATGCTTAAAGGGAAGTTACACCCATGAGTATTGCTGCTCTTTATAAAATATAATAATGTGCCATTGAGCAGTGGAAAGAGAAATAGGGTACAAAGATGGAAAAAGATGTAGGTAGGCAGCAGGCAAAATGGTAGATGGTGGCAGTAATGTATGCTCTGGACCTCAGAGGGAAATTTTACCCTAGCAACCAGCTGACAATGCAAACCAGAGAGATGCTGAATAAAAAGCTAAATAATCCTAAAACCAGAAATAAAAAAAATTAAATTGCAAATTGTCTCCAATTATCACTGTCTACCTCATATTAAACGTTAATGTAAAGGTGAACAACCATTTTAAACACTTAAATTTGAATGTTAACTAAATATATTTATCTTTTATGTATGGATACAACTTGTAATGTAGAGCCATAAGTTTCCCTTTTCATCAGATCAAATGAACAGATGATTGTTAACTGGCCATCTGCATTAATAGCTGGATTGCATTTAACTCAGCACATACACCTCTATTAACTTTAGCAGTAAATAGGGTTGGAAAGATAAATCTAAAAATGGAAAAAAACATGGAGCAACTTTAACTAATTGAATGAGCTTAAAGCATATTGTTAACTGTTTTAGCAACTTAGTGAAACCTAAAGAAACTAGTCAAATACCACCATCTATTGGTGAACTTTTTTTTTTTTTACACCTTTTACATCAAATGACTTTTCTTACTTTGAGTAAGTTATGAAAACAGCAGCATGACATACAACATACTGACCCATGTCAGTTATTCGGAATTGCTGCTGTTGCTTGAGATGAAAACTGCTTTTTTTACTATTATCTCCTACAGTTAAAGGGGTTGTTCAACTTCCAAAAACTTTTTTCAGTTCAGTTGTTTTCAGAAATAAAGACTTTTTTCAATTACTTTTCATTATTTATTTTTTACTGTTTTCCAAAATCTAAGTTGAAGTTATGTCCCCATCTCTGGTGTCTGAGTCTGGCAGCTCAGTAATTCAGGTGCAGACTCTAAACGGTTACAATTTTGCAACATTTAGTTGATACATTTCTCAGAAGCATCTCTGGAGTATTAGCAACTATTGTATCATTCTAACAGCTGCCTGTAATGAAACCCAAATATTCTGCTCAGCAGGGACAAAGATAAGAAATGTCTCAACTAAATGTATTAATTTAGAAGTTTACAGGGTCGGTGACCCCCCTCCCAGAGCTGCTGTAGAAGGTGAAAAAAAGACACTTTACATTTCAATATTAGAAAACAGGTCAAAATATAAAGTAATTGGAAAAAGTTATTTCTGTTATTATGTGTCCCCTTTGCTCCACACGCTGCTTCGTTCACTGCATGCTAAATTTGAATATAGTTGAATTTCCACAACAATTCAATAGCCCTTTTTTCTGCAACTTTACAGACGGTTTTATATGTATTCAGCCACAGGGCAGAGCACCAGACTGTTTATAGCCCTGTACTGACACAGGTGCATATTAGTGCCAAACACAGGTTGAACACAGCATGTTGCGTGTCACCTGTGCGTACAATGACATTTTTGTAAAATCACCGCAAAACTTCCACTTTGAAGCATCCTATCTCCCACACATCATTAGGGACCAAGATACAACATCCTAAATATGAAGGCCAGGGGTCCACTGAACAGTTTGATGCCCAATGTGCATAGGTTTAACTAAGTATGTGGTCTCTAGGGCCCCCAAAATAAAGACGTAATATCATCTTCTGTCGTTCCAGCTACTGAATTTTATGTATGGCAAAACTAAAAAAGGTACACTAACCCCAAAAAACATTTTTGGAAAGTACACAATTCACCAAATCCAAAATGGGTAACCATGTCTTTCTACTACAATGTTCTAAACTGCAAAGCTTTCCTAAATTTGGCGCTTAGTATGAAATTTCTAAAAATTGCCTGAGATCTTCCATTTAGCAGCATCTCATCACCCACATACAGTATGATTAGGTACCCAGTATATATATAGAAATTTTTTCATACTCACCGTAAATTCTATTTCCAAGTCACTTCCATGGCAGCATTCACCAACATGGGCTAATCCCGCCTATCAGGTCACTGGACAGGAAAGTGTTTTTAAATGCTCTCCTCCTCTCAGCATTCCCATTCTAGTAACAAGCTCCAGGAGAAGGGAGGGAAGTTGGTGAATGCTGCCATGGAAGTGACTTGGAAATAGAAATTACAGTATGAAAAAAATTCTATATTTTCCATGTCACCCATGGCAGACAATTCACCAACATGGGATTTCCCCAATCTTAAGAAGGGAGGGACCATTGCTGAACAACCAAAAAATGTTATTCAGAATTAACAACAGATTGCAAGATCTTTCTCCCAAATCTCGCATCTTGAGACAACATAACATTTAGTCTATAATGACGGACGAAGGTACAGGGCCATCTCGCAGCCTTGCAGATAAGGTCTGGCAGGGCCCTGGCTTCCGCCGCCCAGGAAGTAGCCATGGCTCTTGTAGAATGAGCCCTCAGGTCCTTAGGAACTTCTTTGCCAACCTTACTACTCAGCATCGACTCTAGGAGGGTTATCCCATAATTTGGAAAAAGATTCTTCCACCGGATACTTTTTAGAAAACTTTCCTTGAATGACAAATTTCTTTTCTGTTCTTTTCCTTTCAGAATTGATAATCTCCTTAAAGGGATACTGTCATCGGAAAACATGTTTTTTTTCAAAACGCATCAGTTAATAGTGCTACTCCAGCAGAATTCTGCACTAAAACCCATTTCTCAAAAGAGCAATCAGATTTTTTTATATTCAATTTTGAAATCTGACATGGGGCTAGACATTTTGTCAATTTCCCAGCTGCCCCTAGTCATGTAACTTGTGCCTGCACTTTAGGAGAGAAATGCTTTCTGGCAGGCTGCTGTTTTTCCTTCTCAATGTAACTGAATGTGTCTCAGTGGGACATGGGTTTTTACTATTGAGTGTTGTTCTTAGATCTACCAGGCAGCTGTTATCTTGTGTTAGGGAGCTGTTATCTGGTTACCTTCCCTTTGTTCTTTTGTTTGGCTGCTGGGGGGGGGGGAAAGGGAGGGGGGGTGATATCACTCCAACTTGCAGTACAGCAGTAAAGAGTAATTGAAGTTTATCAGAGCACAAGTCACATGACTTGGGGCAGCTGGGAAATTGACAATATGTCCAGCCCCATGTCAGATTTCAAAATTGAATATAAAAAAATCTTTTTGCTTCTTTGAGAAATGTATTTCAGTGCATAATTCTGCTGGAGCAACACTATTAACTGATTCATTTTGAATTTTTTTTTCCCCGTGACAGTATCCCTTTAACTGAGTCATGCACTGGAAAGGTCACCTGTCTCTTTCTGACAGATGGAGAAACTTGTCTGCTGAAGTAGACTTCCAAAAGGCATAACGACTTGCTCACTGCTTTCACTTAATTCTCCACTATAGTAGGATCAAATGCAGTATCCTCTTTAGACATTACTTCTCCTTCCTCTGAGAACTCTGAATGCATATCCCCAGAAGAGTACAATTCTTCATCTGACACATCAGATAATGATTCATATGGCATTTCTCTGACCCTTTTAGCTTTCCTCTGTACTCCAGAGGTAGAAGCAGTAGCCTCTTGCATGCCTTGAACCACATCTTGTTTGATAATTAAAACAAGAGCCTCCAATTGTGGAACTCCCGAAGGCTGAGGGTCTGAAGGCACTACCGGATCCGTAGCTGTTTTTCTTGATAGAGTAGGCTCCCCCTTCTGAGACTCAGTTGACACATGCAGGCTGAAACGGAAAAAATAACCGTCAGCCACTATAATTATTCTCTCATTAAATCCATATATCCATAGCAAGCTTACCTAGGACCTTTGGGCTGAGATCCTTTTCCAGAACCAGGCTGATCCATAGCAACCTGTAAATATATTATATCAGGAACTAGATATCTTGACTATAGCATAAAAAACTTTGGAGAGGCACTCACAATCCGTAGCTGAACGTAGTTCAATGCTTCATGACTTCTGGAAAGGTGTACTGTCACATCCACCTATCGCCAGCGTTACTAGCACTGCGCGCCCCGTTTATTACGTCACTTCTGGGCGCGCCTTTTATCCACACGTCGCTTCCGGTCGCGAGTCTTGTGTTCACATCCGGACATGCGTGTCCTCCACGTGGAAACCCCCCCCCAACGATGCCTCTTACTTACATGGCGCCGCATCCATCTAAAATCGGCTACTTTCCTGGTCTGGCCCATCCTCCTCTTTACACAGCAGGAAGGAATTCCACAGCAGTTCCAGTGCTCGACCCTGACCAACGGGTCCTTCTCACCACAAGCCTTATAGGGTGCACTTGGAGGCATCAGAGGGAAGAGAGAGAGAGACCCACTCTGGCATGGTAAGCTTAGCAGCCTGCAGTGACCTGTACAGGAAAAAAGACGAGGAATGCTGGGAGGAGGAAAGCATTTAAACCTATCGTTAACACTTTCCTGTCCAGTGACCTGATAGGCGTGATTAACCCATGTTGGTGAATTGTCTGCCATGGGATTTGGGAAATCACCCTAAATTTGAAGGCTAGGGGTCCACTGAACAGTTTGATGTACAAAGTGTAAAGGTTAACCTAAGAATGTGACATGTACGGACCCCAAAATGTACTTTGTGCATACTAATTTGATGGCTTATAGCTACACCAATCCTTAAATACACCACCAGATTTACGTGTGGTAAAAGCGACCCATGAAAACCATATTTTTGGAAAGTATACATTAGGACAAATCAAAAATAGGTAAAGCTGTCTTTCTGCACCAAACTGCAAAGCTTTCCTAAACTAAGCAGTTTTATGACATTTCTGAAAATAACCAAGAAATGTTGCTGCATTTATCTCACACAATGGTGAACAGTTTGCCCAATATGTATGTGGTTATGTACGGACTCCAAAAGAAAATAATGCACATGAATTTTCTCTCCTGCCAACTCAGCTGTAGCAAACTGAGCTCCGACTGCGTATTGTGTGTCCTAAGACCCCCAGAAATATATATTTTTGCAAAATACACATTCTGGGTAAAGCCATCTTTCTATACCAAAGTAGCAAACTGTAAAGCTTTTCTACTGAGCAGTTTGATGCCCAATATGCATAGATTTACCTAATCATAAGATTTTTTCCTGCTTACTCACCTTCTGAAAGCAGTGCATTACATTCCGTAAGACCACCAAGCATACATGGGAAAGGTATGCTGTATTAAAGAAAATAACCCATAACACACTTGATAACTTGCTTTTTGTTGGAGAATGGCCGCAGCATATTTGATAAACCGTTTTTATAACATACCATATTTTTAGTATACTTTAATTTAGGCAGCCCAATTCCTTCATTGAGCCGCCTATCCCAAAATAGTTCCACCTTAATTCTTCTGGCCAGAAAACGTAAACAAATCTTCATTTTCCTCCAAGCTGCGACTTTAAAGTGTTTTTTTTTTCATTATTATAATATAACAATATATATCTAACAAATCAGGGTGGGTGGGTACAAATCTGGAGAGCATGACAGCGATGTTCTTCCATCCACGATCCTCACCGACAGGTAAGTCTTTCATACCCCTTTTGTCGCGGTCACGTGTTTTCCTTTGGCCAATCAACTTCTTTTTGTCACAGCTGCCACTTGAGACCTGCAATCAAACCGAGACTAAACAGACAACATTTCTACCACCAGTAAGTATACAAATGAACCCTTTCCTTTTCAGCCACCCTCCCATGCCGGCTATTAAGTGTTATGCACACTTAAGCCGCACAAAGACCCCCAGAAAACGACAAATTTTTGGAAAGTACATATTCTGACGAATCCAACAAGGGAAAATGCACCTTTCTATACCAAAGCACCAAACGTCAAAGTTTTACTAAAAATAGAAAAGGACCAATAAAGCATGGATAAAATTGCAAAAAAAAAAACAAAACTTTTGCATATCAATGAAATAATCATCCAACAGTATAATTGGTGGCCAAAATAGATGATCCAATAATCTCGCTGACAAAATAAACAGTTTTTAGAGGTAAACAAAACACAATGGTAAAATTAATAAGTAAAAAAAACGGTGTATACATGTACGAACACTTCTAAAAGTTGCGCGACAGTGTGTATATGTGTGCACAAAAAAAAAAAAATCTTTACTAAAATGTAAGTGTATAAATGTATATTAAGCTGGCCATAGACGCAAAGATTTGTTCGTACAAAGCTTCGTTTTCGGGCCATGTATGGAGTGGCCGGAAATTTTTTGGGAGATGTCGATCGGTCGTTCAGTTGATCAGACAGGTTAGAAGATTTCGGTCAGCTGCCGATAATATCTCTGCATGTATTGCTGATCGGACAATATCAGTGGGAGACTGTCACTAGCTTTTGTCGGACATAACTTTCCTACGATTGCTGTCAGGGGCAGAACATCGGCTGATCTGTTCTTTTACTACTTCATTTGATCTGAATGGTTAGTGGCAGGTCGGGAGATGTCACTGAACGATCGTTCGTCCGTTATGAAGGTAAAGCTGCACGTCTATGGCCAGCTTAAGTGTGTATGCATGTGTAAATAAAGGCCACTTACCCTGGAGCAGGAGGGATGATCTGGTCTGCAGAATCATGCGTAGCACAAAGTGCGCTGGCAGCGCTTGGGGACAGAGGAAGTTGTGCATTGCAGCAGGCGCTGCGTCTGCTGCTTTGATTTTGGCCCTGCGACAATCATGTCCGAGGACAGACACGACAACCCCCTGGGAAAGGCCTATCAGTGCTTTCCACTCTCTGTAGAGGTGGCTGAAGCTGCCAATGCAGAGAAAACCACTCATCTGCACCAGAACATACATGATACATTCTTGGCACATAGAGCCCCTGCCATACGTGCTTGGCAGGCAAAGGGTTAAATTCAGTTTGCGTTTCCTGTGCTTTCCTGTGAGTGAATGCATTTAGACTGAATGCAGGGAAAACCAGCCGTGTAAGAGCCCTTAGGCTGATAAATAAATTCAGGATTATAATATGCATCCTTAACTTTTTTTAATCTTGACATGATGCTTACTTGCAAAAATTTAAAATAGAAAAAAAAATGCATAAATTTAAGTATGGGGTAGAAAGAAAATTCTAAGAATTTGCAATTTCTCTTTGTTTAAACAATTAATATTTGCTATAGGCATTAACCAGCGTCACACTTTTTGCGAAAGGGAGTAGCCAAACAAAATTTGGGGATCTGCATCACAATGACCTACATCCTTCTATATCTTAAGCTCACCATAAACGTTTAAGATTTTTCTCTCTCTCCTTAATGACCGATTTTAGTGCAAATTATAGTGAGGTTAGTGGGCACTGCATGATCATGCATCTAACGATCATCAGACATCAGTCAGAAAATTCATCGGGCAGGTTAGAAAGTTTTCATCGTTCACAGTGAACTCTATCCATTGTCCAAGTGTTTGCAGGGTCAAGCAGGCAGCTACCCAGTTTTTCGGCTTCAACTAGACAATATCATTGAGCCCATTTATCAAAGGTTGAATTCTGAACTCATGAATTTTTTTTCACAATTCGACTGTGAGGTTAAAAAAAAAATTTGAATGGCTAATATTTGATCAAATGGTTTCAACCGGAAAATTTGAATTGTATTCGATTCGTTTGAATAGAAATTTTCTCCTGAAAAACTTGATCAGGAAGGCTATTAACATCTCTAAATAGCTTAGCGGACCTCTGCAGGTTTTAAGTGGCGAATATTCGAATTAGGACTGTTTCCATGGTTGGTGTGATAAACATGATATTTGTGATAAATATCATGATAACCTATGATTAAGTGTTCATGACATGAAACCGCGTAAGGCTGTGGGACAAACTTTATTCTCTGAATTATTTGCCTGGTGGAAGTTTACCTTCATTGAGTGCCTGCTCCAAAAAGGACTGATAAATATCAGTCAAATTTACATTCGAATGGGGGGGATTAAAATTCAAATGTGTGAATTTTTAGACTCGAAAATTTGAATTGACTATTCAACCCTTGATAAAGCTACCCCTTAAAAAATAGTTTCAAAATAAGCTTGGTCTTAAGATTTCTAAAAGGTCTTTTTCTTTATCTGAACATCTATGGCCACCTTTATGCAATACTGAAGAACATAGTAATCAGGGTGCCCTTTATTATCCTGGTTATCTAGCCAATAGTCAATTTATTTGTAGTTCAATGACAAGTTAAACAGATAGAACTGATTGGGACCAAAAAAACCAATTTGTAGTACCCCATTATTGGAGAGTTTTTTAATGTCAAGCTGGTATTTAGTTTTAAGTCTTAATTGCATGTGAAACAGTTGAATAACTGTCACTAACATTTTAGTGTGTCATTGGGACAAAAGGTCCCAAATTTTATTAGCTTTTGATCAGTGAAATACCACATAACTTTTGCTTTTTTGGAACCGACAAAAAAAAAATCCACCTGTCCAATCAATTGGGGGGGGGGGGGTTTAGGTTTTGCCAAGTAAATTGGCATCACTGCAATTATACATACCGGTACATTGTTAACCAAGCTTCATTTAATCACAACTATTAAAAAAACTCACTGACAGCTCATGCTTAAAGGAACAGTAAAGTTACCAAATTTTATTCTTTTATGGAATAAAATCCATAACACTCAGACACATACTAGTTTAATAAAAATGATATACCAATCCTTTACTTTAAAATAAAAAGGTAAAACTGAAAATTCTTCTGTAAAAAGGTACAACTTTTAAAGCAGCCTTCAGTATTTTCTTCTTTTGCAAGAGAACAGGCAACATTTATGTTAAAAAAAAACCAAAACAACATTTTAAAGGTTTGAAATATTTATCACATCTGTAAATAATTCTAATGTGGCAGTCACTTTTAACCATTACTGTTCCTTTAAGTTACTCACCAAAAATGTTCCTTTAAGTTATCCCCCCCAACATTGCTACTTTTAATCACAAACATTACCAAACAGCTTCAGGCTAAAGGCAAACAGAGACAGGTTTTCCGCTGTCATTTCAGCTGGCAGAGAAATGCCTGAAACTTGCCAGCCACAAACTATAATGTAAAGCCACGCAACACTGCCGAATACACGCATTAGGAACATTTTTGCCTGTACCAGCAGTGTCAGTCTGTTTCCTTTAAAGGCAATGGTAAGTGGTATGGGAGGTTGAGACCATCAAACAAAATAAGACAAAATATTTATAAAAAAAAAAAACAAAAAAAAAAAAAAAGTGTAGCTGACATTGCCCAACTGATGCTTAACAGTAATAACCATAAAGAATACAGTATCAAATCTTACATTACTGCCACCAAACGAATGAAGAATGCAGCAGAGCATGGGCCACAGCTAAAAAGAAAAAATACATTGGACCATACAATATTTTGCTGGGATATTTGAGATTTGGCTAGTTGCAAAAGAGGGATTAAACATAAGGATATATAAAATACATACCATACAGAATCGATTAAACGCATTAAAGCAAAAGCTGCTACACTTAGAAATAAAACATTAAAATTATGAACCATTAGTCATGGAATTAGCTACTTTGCAAGTAAACTGGTGCATAGTAAATTAAGACACCAAAGACAGTAGGGGAGAAGGAAAAAAAAAAAAACAAACAGTTGCGGAGGGTCCAATGAATACAAGAGGCAATTTCATTTTTTGTTTACCAAAAAAAAAAAAAAAGTCATTTTACAAAAAGAAAAAAAAAAAATATATATAAGCCAAATAAAAAGTATTTCACAACCCCCCCCCTCCAAACACTTCTCAGCAATGCAATTTATTAAAAATGTGCATGGCTTTATTTCAGACAGGTAATGGAAACAACAATCAATCCCAAAGATGACAAAATGTTTCACCTTTTGCTGGTTAAAATTATATTTAAAAAAAGAAACCGCAAGGAACTCTTAAAACAAAAATGAAAGACAGCATTGGAGGTGCACGAGTCAAGCAGTAGCCCAAGTCATGATCTTTACCCAACCGTTTTATTTTCTTTTTTAACTTGTATTTTTTTTTTTTTTAATAAAATTTCCCCAACAATCACCCTCACCCCAAGTCCCCCCCCCACCACACCCTGAAAGGTGCTAGTCCTCTGTGGACTGAGCTTCATCATCAGACACATCATCTCCAGATTTTTCCTGTGGTGGACTGGTAGACTTCTTCTCTGGTGGCGGTGTCACTGGATCTTCATCCTCCTCTTCTGCTTTGGAAGATGGAGATTTCTCTTTAGGAGCCTTAGAAGCAGCAGGACGACTTTTTCCTTTGGCTTTTACTGGACTGGGTGTTACTGCAATAACGAGGCAGGTTAAAGAGAGCATTAGAGAGATTATAAGACCTCCTTATAGATTTATACATAGTTATATAACTACTTAGGAACCTCTTCTCCAGGATAAACCCCAACTTGACCAATCTTACTTTATAAGATGTTCCATATCTTACCAGCTTAATACCCAGTTTGAGCACTGGAGACCAAAACTGCACGGCATTATTTTAGATGGGGACTTAATGCTTTGTGAAGAGGAATAATGACCCCCATCTCCCACAAATCTAGGTAATTTAATACAGTTTATATACCCTGTTTGCCCTTGCAGCTGCTGCAGGGCCAGGTTTTCCTCTGAGGGCACCAGAAGGCCAGTGTCCTACCACCACGGCCCCCCTCCTACTATTAAATTGTGCCCAATACATAACCCCATGGGAACCCTCTAAGTGGAGAATGTACCAATCCCAATCCCACTCCTGCACACTAACTTTTATCCATTTTTTGATCAATGCACAAACTTTACTAAGACCAACAGATCTTGGCATAAAAAGCAGTCATTTACATCTAAACAACCCCACTAAATATCCCTTTGCCATTTAATGAGAGGTTAAGAAAAAAACCCAGGCATTTCCTGCATTCAGAATGTATTGCTATTGGTCTGCACAGGAAATTGTGATTATCCTCACACACAGATAAATATAAGTAGAAACTAACTGGACAATGCACAATATTTAATGAAGACCAACCAAAAAGTTTGTTAATTTCTTTTGGGTTTTTAGGAAATGCGTTTACTATTCTAAAATTTCTTACTAAAAACAAACCTTTAGGTGTTTGTTCCTCTCTCTTCTGGCTAAAGCTTTACTTCTGCAGTAAGGAATCTAGCTCTAGTAACAAAATATTTAGCAGGAGCTGTGCAGCTTATGTTTTTCATCTTGCCAACAGTTTTCTGGGCTGAAATAACGCAACTATTAAAAGGTATGGCATCTGTTATACAGAATGCTTGGGGTCTTTTTGTCATACCATGCCTTATGACCACTAAGCACACGTTAAATTGCCTTAGCGGAAAAAAAAAAAAAAAAGCCATATTTCAGAGCTATACAAATGTTTTCACAACATAACCCTGTGTTGTCCACATGCAACACAATGATTTTTTGCACACAGATAAGAGATGCACAGAATACAGATTTAATTGCTACCTTTTACGAGACTATTTGCCTCTAAACTCGACTGGTCTACCAGCCAGTGATTAACAGTAGCCCCACATACCCATCTGACCAATGCCATTGATTCATTCAATAGTACTGAAACATTTAACAGTATAAACTTTTGTAAGGTACTCAAGAGTACTTTTTAAAATGATTTTCTCCATTGAAGATGTAACAGCAAATTTTTCCGGCACACTGGATACAGCAGCTAGTTAATATACAGTCAGTATGCAACACTCAAATGCTTGCGGGGAAGAGGTTTGACTATAAAATACCCAAGTGCCCAAGGTTAAAAGAACAGTAACACCAAAAAATTAAAGTGCTTTAAAGTAAAGAAAATATCATGCAGTGTTGCCCTGCACTGGTAAAACTGATCTGTTTGCTTCAGAAACACTACTATAGCTCATATAAACAAGCTGCTGAGTAGCAATGGTGGAAATTGAAAAAAGGCTATATGGCACAGGATAAATAATGAATAACAGATAACATTATGTTCTACAGAGCTTATCTGCTTTGTAACTTGTCTTTTCTCCTTTTAATGGCTGCCCCCATTGCTACACAGCAGCTTATTTATATAAACAATAGTAGTGTTTCTGAAGCAAACACACCAGTTGTACCAGTGCAGGGCAACATTGCATTATTTTTTTATTACTTTAAAACAATTTAATTTTTTTATGTTACTGGTCCTTTAAAGAACTTGAAGAAAATCAAAGGCTTACCCTGTAACCCGCACCTGTAGTGTTGTCTGAAATCTATTATTTGAATTCTAAATATATAAAACCTGACCAACTTTTAGTTTGCCCAGGAACAATAACTCATAGAAACGAATAAGAGGTTTGGTTTAAGCAGGTAAATTCTACCTGCAGATTGTTTTTTACAGGTTATTGCTCATGGGAAAACTTTTATTACATAAACCCCAAAAAGTCAGCACAAAAACATGGAGAAAAGTGGATTGATGTATTGGAAAAAAAAAAAAGAGGGGGAGGAAAGAGATGGACGTGCAATCACAAAGGGTCCTTTAAATTTGTCTGCAACACAACACTAAGGGGCCGATTCACAAAGGGTCGAATATCGAGGGTTAATTAACCCTTGATATTCAAATGGGAATTAAAATCCTTCGACTTCGAATATCGAAGTCGAAGGATTTTAGCACAAATAGTGCGATCGAACGATCGAAGGATTATTCCTTCGATCGAACGATAAAATCCTTCAAATCGAACGATTCGAAGGATTTTAATCCAACGATCGAAGGAATATCCTTTGATCAAAAAAAACTTAGGAAAGCCTATGGGGACTTTCCCCATAGGCTAACATTGAGTTCGGTAGCTTTTAGATGGCGAACTAGGGGGTCGAAGTTTTTTTCTTAAAGAGACAGTACATCGACTATCGAATGGTCGAATAGTCGAACGATTTTTAGTTTGAAACCTTCGTTTAGAAGTCGAAGTCGTAGTCGAAGGTCGTAGTAGCCCATTCAATGGTCGAAGTAGCCCAAAAAACACTTTGAAATTCGAAGTTTTTTTACTTTGAATCCTTCACTCGAAGTTAGTGAATCGGCCCCTTATTTTATAGAATATAGATATCCTATAAGAAGTCCCCCAATACTCCCTTTATAACCTCATTTACCTGTAGCTTTTAGTCTGGGCTTAGGTACTCTCTTTTCTTTCCTTTCTGGTTTAGATTTTTTAACAATCTTTTTCTTCTTCTTGGATCGGCCATAATCACTGTCATCGTCATCTTCAACCATGAAATCATCATCACTGCCAGAATCCTCTAAAATTCGAAGAAAAGAAAAAAAGTTTTGAAACACAACCATGGCATCTAAAGAAGAAAGCCAGATTGAAGAGTTTTTTTTCCAAGGATTGGAAAAGTAAACATTGGTCAGACTCAATGCCAACACCTTTATATGAAATCCATGGATGACCTAGTGCGGGAGGGTATGACATATAGGTACTGTATAGTCGCCTTTACTAAGAAATATGCCCTTCATGGTTGTGATAATATCTTTAGAGCATTCTGCAGTTTACATAGTCAAGAGCACAGCAGTATATACCTTTCAAAATCTACATGCTTTAAAGGCAACGACACGAGACGTTTGGTCACCTGCAATTAATCGCACTGGCTAAAATGCAAATCACCAGTGGGGAAACCCACGCACAACGAAAACGTTTCCCAAAGTTTCCTTGCAAGGAAACTATGGGCAACTTCGGAAAGTACAGACACACCTATGACTAAGCGCCGGAGGGTGCGAAACGCGTAAGGTGGGATATGGGGGGTATGTATGTACCAGCTATAATTCTTTTAAAATGTACTTCAATAAATTAATATTTTTTACTTGAAGAAAGCTTTGGGACTTATATCATTTTTTGATATAAATTTTTCTACAACTTCGGAAAGTAGCCATGCCTCTTCTGTTTCCCCACCAGTGATCTATCTGCATAGTAGCCAGTGGGAATGAAACAAGGAATATTTTGTCTGCAGTAGCCAAGATGAATTGCTAAAATGTCCCTTTTGTCATTGTCCTTAATGTCACATGCAGCAGTTTTTCTAGCAGTAAAATAATGACTTTGGCCTCCCACAGCTCTAACAAGCTGCATGAAATAAAATTTGCAGTATAGCGGCTCTTTAAAAATCATGCCAGTACTATTTCCACAATATTTTGGTGGACTCACTTTCCAAAAACTGTGCTTCATCCTCCTCCTCCTGCTCTTCATCCTCACTGCCTCCATCTCCTATTAACATCTCCCTTTGTTTAGAAGCTGCTTTTGAAGCTGCTTGTCTCTGCTGTCTGACATTTTTACGTTGCTTTTCATCATCACTGTCACCTGGAGGAAGCAAACAAACACTAAACAGGGTTTCTGTACATTTCAGTTATTTGCTACAAAAAAAAAAACCCCCAACAAAACTATAAAACAAAACCACCCCCTAAAATAAAGTTGGACCAAACTTCAAATGCTGTCATATAGGCACACAATATAAGCAAATTTTCAGTTTAATCATGTTGTTGCTTACCTTGGGAAGATCTCTTCCTTTGTTTTGAGGCAGCTCTCTTCTTGTCAGGGGTAGGTTTTTTGCCTTTTTTACTCCGCTTTGGACTTTCATAGTCACTATCTGCCTTTCCATCTCCCTCTGCCAAATCACCTTCACTGCCAAAATCTTCCTCTAGAAAAGGGAGAAAAAAAACCCCATTTCATTTGAAGAGACAAAGTAATAGAAAACAAAGTCATTGACCAAAGCAAGATTTGAATTAACATACATATATTATGGTAATATATAAAGGTGAATGTGCCATTTTTTCGACAGGTTTCGCAAGATGCTCAGACTCCAATGAGTGAAAAATTGTCGTGTGTCAAAAAATTGTCACCTATAGACCATTGCATTTGCCAAATTTCTTGCGGTTTCGTGAATTTTTGGCAAAGGGGGTCAGATTCACCTATCACTAATAGTGACGAAGAGCAATGTTTTGAATGTGGCTGTTTTAAACCGGAAGTAGCAGTGGTAACACTATGCTGAAGAAGGTGGCCTTGCTTACAGTACCCTTGCTATCAAAACAGCATCTAGGTATAAGTATTTTATTGCCATAGACACCATTAGATCAGATTTCAACTTTGTAAATTCTACGGAGGCTGCTCCAAGGCATGGTGCCTTAATATTGGGGTATGAGAAGAATGCCAGAAAACTGGCTTTCAGTATATGTGGAGCCTTTGATACAATGCAGTTTTCTAAAATATCAAATATTAAACTGTGGAATAAAGATAGCATCCCTTTAAATTGACTGCATATAGTGAACACTTCAATCTACCAGAAAATATATGTTGCATCAAACCAGAGCCTGGCAGTCAGAACTGCAATGCTAAAAGACATTAACACCGGAAATAAAGATACAATTTAATTTAGTCTGTTTTTATAAACATAATGAATCTATTCTACAAAAAGAGTATTTTAGTTGAGGAGGTAACCCTTTCATTTGTTTGCAAAGCGAAAGGAATGTGGAGAAAAAGGCACAGGATTGCTTCCATAAACAAAGTGTGAAATAGGACCACCAGGACAGTTTAGCAGGTCAGGACCAACACCGCATCAAAAAGAATTTTCACTTAACGTGTAGGGGATCACTCTGCTTGTATATGTTCTGCTGGTATAAGTTTCTCCACAAGGAATAACCCTAGAATCTAATGTCGATGACACGGTTTTAACAGATCAGCAGCTGATCAGATCCAAACTAGAAATTAAGTTTGCTCTTATTGGGACTCATAATTGCAGGGTTTTCAGATTAGCATATGTAGAGGCAGAAAAGTCAATTCACGAGAAATGGGTTTTGCTTGTGGAGATAATTTGAACTGCAAAGCAGAAGGAATTCTGCACACACAAAAAAAAAAAAAAGCACTCTCCAAACTTTTATTTAAAGCATAAAAATAGGTGCCTGTGTAAAGTTGTCCACTCGCTTGAATAGTAATGGTTAAAGTTACAGCACCATCCAAGGATTTAGTTTAAAAAGCCTTCTGTTATCTTAAAGCTCACATCTCTGGCAACGAAACATTTTTTCAACTTGAAAAAAGGCCGCTTCTGGGCCTGAAACATCGCAGGAACATTTTTCAAGCTTGAAACATTTTTCATGGGTAAAAAAAGTTGGGAAACCCTGCCCTAGAGGTTGAAGATATACAACGAAGTTTTAAAGCAAGCCAGGGCAGTACCAGCGACAGGAGAGTGTTTGTAGGGCAGACAAAAGTACCATAGGAAGTGCACCACATACCTGCCAACTGATGCAGTATGTCACAGGCAGAGAAACTTAAAACATAACTCATTTCTCTTAAAAAGCAGGGAAAACAATACCCTGGGTCTAATACACATATAAGGTGAGTGGTGACAACACTTAACACCACAAAAATTAGGCAAGTCACAAATAGAAAAATGCCAAAACCACACTATGTCCCATTTGCACACTGCGTGCGGGTTAAGGTGGCCATACACGGATAGATCCGCTCGTTTGGCGATGTCGCCAAACGAGCGGATCTCCCTCCGATATGCCCACCTTGAGGTGGGCAATATCGGGCTGATCCGATCGTGGGCCCTAGGGCCCAACGATCGGATCCTAGCGTTCGCCAAACGGGCGGTCGGATCGCGGGACTGCATCAACTAACAGATGCGGCCGCGATCCGACGGGATTTTTAATCCCATCCGATCGAGATCTGGCCGACTTTCGGCCAGATCTCGATCGGGGAAGCCCGTCGGGGGCCCCCATACACGGGCCAATAAGCTGCCGACACGGTCTGTCGGCAGCTTTTATCGGCCCGTGTATGGCCACCTTTACTCACCCAACCTGCCGACCAATCACTATGTATTATGAGGTAGAAGCCTCAATAGGCACCAGACACTATTGAGAGCCAAATGTAGAAGGGTAATGGCCCCCCTGGAGATTTGCCT
Source organism: Xenopus laevis (assembly GCF_017654675.1). Classification (NCBI taxonomy): domain Eukaryota; kingdom Metazoa; phylum Chordata; class Amphibia; order Anura; family Pipidae; genus Xenopus; species Xenopus laevis. Next base: position 63,041,011 of record NC_054374.1, read on the forward strand.
GGCGACTAATCGCCTCTTCTTTGGGGCTACTAATCTTCCTGAACTGGTTCCCCATGTCTTCCGTCAGCTTTAATGAAAAACGCCTGCGCTAATGCACTTGCAGCACTTCGATTTCCGAAGTTTCCTCATGAGTAAACTTCGGGCGACTTCAGAAACCAAAGCGATGCGAGTGCATTGTCGCAGGCATTTTTTTCATTAGAGCCGGCGGAAGACATGGGGAAGCAGTTCGGGGAAATTAGTCATCCCAAAGAAGAGGTGATTAGTCGCCAGGCCACTAAATCTCCCCGAATCTCCAGGTGTGCCCTTACCCTAAAGCAGTACTTTCCTTTTATCAGAGAATTTAATCACCTTGCACCTGCCTTTGATAAAGCTCCAGTGTGAGGTATAAAATGTGCATCAGTGCTGGGTATTTTTAACAAAATGTGCATGCAAGGTGAGCTTTTAAATTACCTGATAGAAAGATACTTTTGCAAAGAAAAAAAAAAAAAAAAAAGGGGGGGGGTTTTAATAACTGGTATTTACAGTTTCTTTACAACTAACAACCACCCTTCAACATATGCCACTGTCCTATGTTTAAAAGTGTGCTACCAGAATAATACCTGCAGAATCTCCTTCCTTTTTGGGTTTGTTTGTATCCTTTTCCTCAGACTCCTCACTGCAGAAAGACAGTGACATTAGTATCATTTAAGACTACCATCTTGAAAATAACCACAAAAGAAACAATAATCCAACCTGTCTTCTTGTGAATTTCTCCCAGACCTCCTTTTTTCCTTTACTTCTCTAGAAGATGTACGTGCTTTCTTTGAAGGTGGAGCAGATCCTCTTCCATAGTCTTCATCTTAATTTGGAAACGCAAAAAAATTTACAACCGATATATAATCTTAAGGGGGAAAAAACTTTTTTTCGAAAGCAAGAGGCTATGGAAAAGGGTCTTTACAGACAGATTGCTCTAGTTTGTTAATGCAGACATGCATACAGTGACGCTCTATACATATAGTACTTAAAGGGGTTGTTCACCTTTGAGTTAACTTTTAGTATGATGTCGAGGGTGATATTCTGAGAAAATTTGCAATTGGTTTTAATTTTTTATTAATTAAGGTTTTGGTTTTCATTTTTTATCAGTTAAGGTTTTTGAGTTATTTTGCTTTTTATTCAGATCTTCAATTTGCATTATAAACAATCTGGTAGCTAGGGTCCAAATTACCCTAGCAACCATTCATTGATTTAAATAAGAGACTGAAATATGCATAGGAGAGGCCTGAATAAAAAGGGGAATAATAAAATGTAGCAATAACAATTTGTAGCTTTACAGAGCATTTGCTTTTTAGATGGGGTCAGTGATGCCCATTTGAAAGCTGGAAAGAGTCAAAAAAAAAAAAAAAAAAAAAGGTAAATAATTATAAAGCTATAAGAATAAATAATGAAAAAATTTCTTAGAATTGGCCATTCTATTACAAGTTTACCTAAAGGTGAACCACCCCTTTAAGACATTCACCAAAGACATTTAGGGGAAAAATGTACATGTACATTTTCACTTTAATGTATTCCACCTACCATCTGAATCCTGATACTGAGCGTAATCCACGACTTTTCTGTTCCTACATAGAAGATATGTTTTCAGTAGTAGAACAGACAATTAAAATAATCAACATGTTTGTAAAACCCATAACCAAAATTAAACTGGTGAAATTATCACTTATGTTACATAGTATTTATGTTTGGCATTGAATTTCATGCAAATTAAAACAGGCAGTATACTCTTTATTAATAGGGATGGGCAAATTTTTTCGCTTCGTTTCGCCGAAAAAATTACGCCCATAGACTCCTATGGCAGCGTGCGTCCAAAAAAAAAAAAAGACGCGCGTCAAAACAGTTTCGCCGCGCGACAAATTTTTTTTGACGCCCATAGACTTTAATGGGCGTCTGCGACATTTCACCAGCGGGGAATTTTTGGCGAAGCGAAACGGGTCAAATTCGCCCATCCCTGTTTATTAAGCCAGTTGACCTGTTACTTAGCCTAAGTGATGGTAAGGGCTCACTTTGAATGTGATACTGGACCATTAAAACAAAGTTTTGTAAGAATTTAAATATAATGGACAGTTAACCTGGTTTTTTTGCTTTAGAACACGAACAAACATCCTCTACTAAATCTGCACGCATTACAGGCATGGGATCGGTTATCCGGAAACCAGTTATCCAGAAAGCTCCAAATTACGGAAAGACTGTCTCCCGTAGACTACCTTTTATCCAAAATTTTAAAAATGATTTCCTTTTTCTCTCTAATAATAAAAGAGTACCTTGTATTTGATCCAAACTAAGATATAATTAACCCTTATTGGAAGCAAAACCTGTCTATTGGGGTTATTTCATGTATACATGATTTTCTAGTACACAAGGTATGAAGATCCAAAACCCCAGGTCCCGAGTATTCTGGATAACAGGTCGCATAACTGTACTAGTTTCCTGGTGTCTTCATCTGAAGTAATTCATGCCATCACATTATGTAGAGATTAGTGATGTGCGGATTCGGCTCTTGCACAAAATCTTCCGGTCGGACTACAGGCACCTAAATTTATAGTGACCCTTTTGTGACGTCAATGTGGGGCGGGCAGGGAGGGGGCAGGTTAGGGTCTGGTGCGGGTAGAGAATTCTTGACCCTGTCCTGTTTCCACAAACATTGAGCAACTAAATGCACAGAGAGACTGCATATACAAAAAACTGACTTCTGCTGCACGGAGCATATGGAGTGATTTTTTTTTTTTCAATGGTAAACTATACCCCCAAAAAATATAGGTCTCTAAAAACATATTAATAAAACCCTGCTTCATGTAAATAAACCATATATAATCATATACTTTAGTAGTATGTGCCATTGGGTAATACTAAATAGAAAATCGGCATTTTAAGAAATACGGCCGCCCCCGGGACACTACGATTCACAGTGCACACAAACCAACCATGCAGGTTAGGTTGCATGAGAAAAACCAACGGACAACATTTTGTCTATCGCTTCCACACTTATTCCCGTTACAGTTAGAGCTGCAGTATTGCTGGTCTCTGAGGGAGCACAGGGAATATCTTAAATGGGGCTCAAAAGAAAAGAAGTAAAATATATTTAAATATATATTGCAATTTGGTAAGATTCTTTAATATGCCACTTAATATGATGTCAACTATCTTGGGGGTACAATTTTCCTTTAGCCTATGCATAAAGAGAGAATACCTGTGTAATGTACGGTTATTCAAACATATCCTATATAATAAAGTTCAAGTGTCTCTGCTTCCAGTCCGTGTCCGTGGGATTGCGCTACTGCGCATGTGCCCCACGTACCGTCTCCTAGCGACGTAGACAAGCAGATGAACACATTGACGCACCCTCACCTAGATTCAGTGAAGGTGTCTGGTGGATTCCTGGAGAGGCTGGGGCCGGGCAGCGTCATGGTGTGCGAGTGTGACAGCTGGGTACAACAAGCGCCGACATCAGGAGGATTTGCTGAACTTGAGCAGCAGCCACAGACCAGCGAGGCACCTGCGTGTGACGCACCAATCTACTCCTCTTCCGGCTCCCTCTCTGCAGACTGAGGAAGTCGCAGGCAGGGCTTCCTTTCCACCTCTGGCCGTTTCCACTTTACGGGGGTGCGAAATGTAAGTGGATCGGCCAGGGGAGGGACCCAGCACCAAGTACTTATTTAATAAATAAATAAAGGCAACCATGGGCCCCCAAAATAAGTGTGCCCTGGGCAGCTGCCTACTCATTAAACGGCCCTGCCCCTGCAGCCAGCACCCCTCTCTGAAAGAAGCATCAGTAGTTTGATCAGTAGAAAAGCTCTGTCGTTGTTTCACAGTAGCTGCTCTCCTTCTTCAGCTCCCCCTCCCCTTTCACTAACCATCCTATATAATAAAGTTCAAGTGTCTCTGCGTCCAATCCCTGTGTCCGTGGGATTGCACTACTGCGCATGTGCCCCACGGACCGTCTCCTAGCGACGTAGATAGATGTGCAACGGACTACATATGTTCTAGAGCCCGTTAATTTAACGGGCTTAATGTCTAGTTTTATATAAACAGTTTTAAAGGAAAAGCTTACAGTAAGTACTGAGCATTGTTTGTATAGTTTGCACTGCCAAATGGCTTGGCCTGACACTCTCCAAAAGAACATTAACTGCGCCTTACTTCTCTAGGTTAGATATAGATTTAATAATTGTTTGGAGTCAAGCTGCCTTCTATGTCCACAAAGACTTTTTCAGTTAGCTAATGTTCCTGTTTACCATAAATCCTTTATAACAGAAAACCATGCTCTAAAAGGCATACATGCGGCTTTTTAGGGATGGGACACACTGGGCGATTTGGGGAGATTTAGTCGCCTGGCGACTAATCGCCGCGACTTTCCACGACCAATCTTCCCCGAATGCCTCCCCTCGCTCTGCACCTGGCTAAAATGAAAAAATCGCCTGCGCTAATCAAACGCGGCGATTCGTTTTCCGAAGTCGCCAGAAGTTTCCTCGTGAGGCAACTTCGGAAAACGAATCGCCGTGTGTGATTAGCGCCGGCGACTTTTCATTTTATCCAGGTGCAGAGTGAGGGGAGGCATTCGGGGAGAAAAGTCGCTGTGATTAGTCGCCAGGCGACTAAATCTCCCCAAATCGCCCAGTGTGTCCCTACCCTTAGAAAGCTATGCTTCCTAGTTCAAGTAGCCAATAACTTGGAGGATTTCTCTGTATATGGTTGCATGTATCTTAGGTTTCCAACAGGCCTATTTAAAACCACGACATGTAAGATACCCCATTATATCCGCCACTGACATTTCTCAGGAAATGTCACTGGATACAGATATCAGGAATGGTCAGGTTGCTTTGGATCATAAAAACTACCAAAACAATAATTTTGGGGCATGTATTTTTGCACCATTCCATTTCTTTTGCAATCTGTAACAACTATTGAAATTTTATTTCAGCATTATCAAAATGTACTGACAAAAAGCTACTTGTGATGATTGTAAATTCAAAAAGCCATTTCTAAGTTTTTTTGTATAAGAACAAAATTCTAATAAACTCCAATGCACGTGAAACATTTTAACGTTTAATGTGTAAAAGGAATGTTGCATACCCATCCATTTTGACGTGAGCTCAATGAAGAGAGCTTGTAACAAATATACCTTTGAGTATAGTTTTAATTAAGACAATATCTGTTGTCACTTGTACTAAACACATTCCAATCACTGTCACTAACCAACCTCTGTTTTTGGTTAGTCACTCTTTGAGGGGAAGGTGGTAGTAAAATATTACCCGTATACAGTGCTGGTCCTTAACTCAAAGCCCAACTAGACTATAGCTTAGGGAAGGGGTTGTTTGCAGAGGTCATTACTCCAACCCGGCAATCTTCAGTATACCAGAAAGGGATAGGGCACACAGGTGCAAAGCTATAAAAAGGAAAGACTGGAAGCAGGGCATAAAGTTGTGGACAGTGTGGATGCATGGTACTGTGCTTCCCGCACATCACTACTACGGAGCCCAATGCCTGGGTTTTAATAAAGGCAGCTGTTAAATTGATACAATAGTTGCTAACATTCCACAGATACAACTGAGAAATGTATCGACTAAATGTAGCAAATTTTAACAGTTCAGAAGCTGCACCTGGATTATTAAACCGTCAGACTGAAACCCCAGACACAGGAACATTAAAGGGGTTGTAAATTTAAAGGAACAGTTCAGTGTAAAAATATAAACTGCCTAAATAGGCTGTGCAAAATAAAAGGTTTCTAACTTAGTAAGCCAAATGTAATCTATAAATGTTGCATTGAACCGATGTACAACATAATAGCCAAAAGACTACATTCTCCTTCTCAGCTCTCTAACTTCCAGTTAGGTAGTGACTTTAAGGGTAAGGGCACGATGGCAGATTCGGGGCGATTGTCGCCCCGAAGAAGAGATTTGTTGCCGGGGCGACTAATCTTCCCGAACTGCCTTCCCGCCGGCTAGAATGAAAATTCAACATCGGGATGGCACTCGAGACACTTCATTTTCCAAAGTCGCTTGTGAAGAAACTTGCGGCCGTTTGGGGAGATTGTCGTCCCAAAGAGTAGATTTGTCACCGGGGTGACTAATCTCCCCAAATCTGCTAGTGTGCCCTTACCCTCAAGGAGCAGTAACACCAACAAATGAATGTGTATTAAATTGATTAAAATGCACTGTTGGCTTGCACTGGTAAAACTGGTTTGCTTCCTTCAGCAACTCGAATATAGTTTATTTAAACAAGCTGCAGCCATTCAAAGCTGAAGAAGAGAAAAGGCACAGGATACACAGCTGATAACAAATAAGACCTGTAGTATACAATGCAGTTCTACATAGCTTATCTGGTATCTACAATTTGCTTCAATGGCTGCCCATGGCGGCTACACAGCAGCTTGTTTATATAAACTATAATACACAAAAGCTATGAATATCTTGTAAATTACACCTTATAAACAGTGAGTTCTGATGTCATCAGTTATAATCTGTGAGTACTGTTGTCATTTCTGTCACATGACTCACTGAAAGTTACCTCGGAGTTCCATGACCTGTATAAAAACCCTCAGCCTTATGTTTTTATATGGTCATGAAACTCCTCGGTAACTTATAATATCCTCATATTTTACAAGAGGGGATACTTCATTCACTACATAATGGTCTTTCTGAAAGCGAACACCCCAGTTTTACCAGTGTAGGGCAACAATACATTTATTAATTACACGTTCGTTTTTTTGACGTTACTGTTCAGTGACTTTGCATCATTGGCATGAAGTTCAGATTCAAAGGCAAACCATTATTACCCATGTGCCCCCCCCCTGAAGTCACCAATTGGTTACCGCTTGATAGCCAATCAGTGGAAACAGAGAACTGCAAAGCAGAAGTTGGGTTCTGGCTATTATGTTAAAGGAGAAATCAACCTGTGGGGAAAAACCCTGTACCCCCCCTCCCCTGGGAAATGCCCCGTACTCCATACTTGCCACAGATTCTTCCAGCGAAGTTCCACGCGTCTCATCTTCCGGCTCCTCTGTAAGCTGACCGAGAGATCGTCAATTTCCGTGTAATTAGGCGTATGCACAGTTGTCGCAATCCGGCAAATTGCTCCAACTGTACATGCTCAGAAATACCGATCTTTCAATCAGCTTACAGAGGAGAGGAGAGGGAAGATGGACGCATGGAACTTTGCTGGAAGAATCTGCGCTGAGGGGTTAAGTGGGGCATCTCCCTGGGGGGGGGGGGGGTAGTTGGGTAGTTAGCCTGGGGGGGGGGTATGTTTTTTTCCCCCCAAAGGCTGATTTCTCCTTTAAGACATCCAGTCACTGCAGGCTTTAGATTACATTTTTACTAACAATATTGAAAACTTTTATTTTGCACAGCCCATTTACCCAGTTTTTATTTTTATACTAAACATCCTTTAAAGGGTTGTGTTTTTTTGTGTATTTGGTTTGTTATTTTGCCTCCTTCCAGCCTTCAAATTGGGGTCTTTAAGGGATGGCTTGGGTGATTTCAACAAGCATAACACAAATGGCTAATATATGTATAGTTTAAATGTAATTAAATTACATATAAACTATACATATATTCCTACATACTGTAAATCATTTAGCATGTTGCTATTAGGTTTTCTACTGGCCAAATAGATTTTTAGCAACTAAGAAGAATTTCACTGGCACTGACACGGTTCATTCAAGCAGGTACAAGCCCTTGCCGAGTTTATTTTGCGAAGGTGCAAAGTTTCGGGGTAAACCCCGAAACGTTGCACCTTCGCAAAATAAACTCAGCAAGGGCTTGTACCTGCTTGAGTGAACCTTCGAGTGCCAGTGAAATTCTTAGTTGCGAAAATTGAGGTTGCCGAGGCCTCCTTCCCTGTGCACCAGGTTGTCTTTTCCTGGAGAGCCAGGGTGTGCAAGCGTGGTAACTTTGTACTATTCCTCAAGTAGATTTTTAGAGCAGACATGTTAAAGGGGTGGTTCACCTTTGAGTTAAATTTTAGTATGTAATAGAATGCCTCATTCTAAGCAACTTTAATTGGTCTTCATAATTTATTTCGTATAGTTTAGGCATTTGCCTTCTCTGTCTGAATCTTTGCAGCTTTCAAGTGGGGTCACTGACCCCACCTAAACTTAAGTGTTCTGTAAGGCTGTACATTTATGGTTATTGATACTCTATTACTCATCTTTCTATTCAGGCCCTCTCCTATTCCAGTCTTTCATTTAAATCAATGAATGGTTACTAGGGTAATTTGAACCCCAGCAACCAGATTAATGAAACCGAGACGCTGAATCAAAAGCTAAATAACAAAAACACAAATAAAAAAATGGAAATTGTGTCAAAATACCACTCTCATACTAACAGTTAACTCAAATGTGAACCACCTCTTTAAAGGTATACAAAATGAACTATGGGAAGCATAAACTTATTTGCAAAACGGCTACATTAACATAAACAACTAGGCTAGAGTGGAAGGTAATCACTGGTCTTTTTATTCATATTGTTTCCAGATCAACAGCAGACGTCACAGTAACACAGCTGAAGGTAAACGTGACAACTCACTAACCCAATACAAAGCGAAAACCAGAAAATGGATATATTTCGCGACTCCCTTTGTTCACACAACTAAACACAATGAGTAGCAGTCGACGTTTAGACACCCGTGCGCTTCCCCCGAAACAAGCCCCGCCCCTTATTGCCGTGTATGTATGATGTAGTGCGCGGAGGCGTCTCGAGTAACGCGCAACATTTTCGTACGCGAATTAATATCACCGTATGGCAAGTTTTTACGTTGCACAAGGATCTTTTATTTCCGTATGCGCATTTGTCTCCGGCAGTACCACTAGCTGCACGGCCACAGCAATCACACACGCATGGAGTTCCGTCTCCTCCCCCTTTTAAATGGCTCCTCACATTACACGCTCTTCATTTGCGCTAACTTCACGCCAATATTACGCCTGACATACCGCTGAATGCCGGAGCCTCTCGATGTATCCCGTGTCCCCTATAGGCCGCATGTAACCGTGGAAAAAGACTTCTGTCCCGTCACACGATCATTCCTCACAGACACGTCCCCCGACAGTCTCATTTTACGTTCACGAAGAGCCATAAATGTATTTCAAGTCGCCGAACGTGCATGACTAGGGCACATTAAAGCGTTTAAAACCTAATAAAGGATTTTATTTTCTTTCAAAACGAAAAGGCGCAACCCCCAGTCATTGTTTCTATGAAAAACATCTACATTTGCTCAATATAACCTACAGCCATCCGCCAAGCACAACTAAAAATCCCAGAGCATCGAGCAGACGAGGCCTGGCAGACATGAATAGCAAAAGCAGCTGCTGATGGACAGCAATGGCCTGTGCTCTCACTAAACACAGACACCTCTCAGATTTGCCAAGAGCAAGGACACTATCTCTTTAGGACTAGCAGCGGCTCTCGGCCTACAGCACCTAAAGACACACTCACCTGACCGGCCTGGACATCGCTCCTGCAGATTCCGAGTGAGGAGAAACAAGAATCGGAAGAAGGGGGAAGAGCGGCTTCCTTTGTACGAGACCCCCCGCGATGACCGCTTTATGGAGGGCGGGGGTGACGGATAGAGGAGGGGGGTGAGCGACGAGCCCGAATCGGATAATGTTACTTTTCACAAAAGATCCTGGGAAATAAATACTAATTTGAGGGGGATGTGAAATTTAAAAAAAAAAAAAAAATGAAATACGTTCTTTAGGACAGCTCCGAATGATGGCCGTCAGTAGGAGTAAAAGAGGCGGGAAAACGGGAGAGAGGCGGGGCTCACACCCGAAGTTGGCGTTACTACTATGGCGGCCTCTTAGTTCAATTTTTTTTAACGCAGCGATCTTTTTTTCGCGTTTCCTTTCTTCGATTACCAACACCTGAATTGATTTTAACTCCAATGCAGTCCCTACTACACTTAGCTTTCCCCCCTCCCCAACCGCCGCCTCAAGTCCCTGAGCCAAGGCTGCAGCCTACCCCACTGGTCACCCAACTAGATTGTCCATTGGATAGTTCAGGCCACCCGCTTTACCAATTGGCCGTTTCAAATCATCATGGTGCCTAACTATTGGCCGAATTGCGAATAGTAGGTGGCGCAGCATCAGGAGGCGGAGAATCATGTATGGTTGAGAACTTAAAGGCCCTAGAGAGAAAAGAGAAGATGGAGTCGGCGCCAATGAGTCACAAGTCGTAGATTCGATACACATGGATGTTGTGTTCTTAACTGTAGCTGAAAACCATTGTTTGAGGCGTTGAGAAAATGTGCAGGCTTTTTTTTTTTTATCAAATACAGCTGACTTGTTTGTTTTCTTCAGAGCGAGTCAGGCGTGCAGCTGCAGATTCGCCACTAGAGACTCACCATGTTTCTCACACGGATCATGTATTATGGCATTGTGAGATAAAGCCTTAGACAAGTTAACTTTCAAATAAGCAGGCTTAGATTTGCATATAAAATAAAAAAAAGTAGTGAATAAAGTACCCCCTCTTGTAAATTATAAGGATATTAGAAGTTACTGAGCCGTTTCATGACCATAGTTTTTTGTACTGGTCATGGAACTCCGAGGTAACTTCTAATATCCTCATATTTTGTAACAGGGGGTACTTTATTTATTATAATACACACATTTCAGTGCGTCATGTGACAGAAATGACATCAGAACTCACCGTTTATACGGATATCATTTACAAGCTATTCATAGCTTTTGTGTATTATATGTTTATATGTGTCAAATTATTGTTCACGTTTGTTGCACTTTAGTGGGACTTTTTGTCTTTCTAGGAAAATCAACTTACATGCAATCTAGGGTTGCCTCCTGTCTGGTTTAGACCCGTACTGTTCAGTTTTTCTAAGGCCTGTTCGGGTCTCGACTTTCTGTTCAGTTTTCAGCCTTGTGAAATCCGAACAATAATCTGGCCAATAAATGAAAACCAATTAAATACCAAGATAATCACCTTGACATGCCTTAGTTGTTATCAAGTGCAGTCCATTTCTTGTTATTACAGAAACAGAAATAAGCAAATCAATCAATAATGAGAAATAGTTTTTTTGCTGTACTTCAAAGCTTTCTGGATGATGGATTTCCGTATAATAAATCCCATGCCTGTAGTTAAAGGATTGGTCTTTACTCATGGGGCAGAAGAGATAGAGATTGGGTGTCCAGCCGTGTGGTTTTCAAATGTACTTTTCAGTGTGAAAGGGCTGTCCGTTCAAAACTGTCCCATTTAAAACATTGCGAAAACTGAACAGTAGTGCAATCATATTTATTTAAATATATACATTTTATTCAAGTTAATATACTGCCTGCAGTTTAACTATGGTAAATAGTCCAAAAAACTCCAAAACAACAAGTTCACCCATAAATCATAGCTTTGGAGAGTACACACTGACAAATCCAAAGTGGATCAATATGTCTTTCTATTCCAAACAACCAAATTAGAAATGCTTGCCAAAGCTGATGATTTTTCTGAAATTTTTGAAAATTGCATCAAAGATTGCACTTTAAATTTTTTCTGATATGTCTTTAGGTGATAATTAGGGTTGCCTCCTAGCTGGTAAGAACATTGTTCCATGCCAATGTTATTAATAGGGGAAAAAAAGATATAAATACATACCTCCCAACTGTCCCTTTTTCGGAGGGACAGTCCCTCTTTTGACAGCTCAACCCGCAGTCCCTCATTTGTACTGGAAAGTCCCTATTTTCTCTGCACTGAACAGCTGCTTTTAGCAGAGAGCCCAGAACAGCTAACAGGTGCAAATAAGATACTTTGTAACAATTTTGAGACACAAAAACATAGTTTAGATAAGGAGAAATATATACAAACTTTCATAACCTGCCAAATTTTGTAAAACAAACATGGTAATTAGGGGGTGTGGCCACATAAAGGGGTGTGGTCAAAAAAATTGCTGCGCTATGTGCGGAAAAAAATTTTTTTGTCCCTCTTTTAACTTCCAAAATGTTGGGAGGTATGTAAATATGAGGGTGTGCGCTGCAAAAATCTCCCCCTGCCCTGCCACCCGCTATAAAACTTATCGCACCCTGGAAGTTATGGCACTGAAAAGGTGGCAATCCTAGTGCTATGGTAAAATATCACATGGATGAATTCCAGAGATCCTCTGAACGGTTTGATACCCAATATGGATATGATTACCAGTAACCTTTGTTTATGGACACCAAAATAAAAACGGTTGACAATTTGGCTACATCAATAGATGCCAACTGCCTCAATTTTATGATTTGGAAGAGACCCTAAAAGTAAGCTGACCCCAGGAAACCATATATTTTAGAAATGTACAATAAATAATTTCGCTACTCCAAACTACAAAATGCTAAATGTATACATTTTTTTTTTATAAAATATCTGAAATTTGTCTCAAAGCTTGTAATTTGCAGAATCCTCTTTCTTCCTTAGGTACAAGGACAAAACAACACAAAGATGAATGTCAGGGAATATTTAATACCCAACATGCATATAGAGAGACTCCCCAAATGAAAACATTGCATACCACTAAAAATTAGTAATAAAGATTAATTCAGAGTGCAGTAAAGTCCCAAAAACATCTAATAATACAGTAAAAGATCAATAGTTAAAATCCCACTCCCACTAGTCTTGCTGTGTGATTAAAGGGGTTCACCTTTCAGTTAACATTCAGTACGTCACATAATGACCTATTCTTATCTTTTTAATTGGTCTTCATTTTTTTATTTTTTTGAACTGAAGTTTTATTCAGCTTTTAATCGTACATAACAGTATACACCTTATTATAAAGGGTATGAAGAGGTGGGGATAGAAGGGAGGGGAGGGAGATTTTAGGGGGGAAGAAGGGGGATGGGAACCATTTTCTATAGTTTAATTACAGGCAATATGTCTTTCTACTCCAAACAACCAAATTAGAAAAGCTTGCCAAAGCTGATGATTTTTATGAAATTTTTGAAAATTGCACCAAAGATTGCACTTGAAGTTTTTTCCAATATGTCTTTAGGTGCCAAGTAGGGTTGCCTCCTGGCTGGTAAAAACATTGCTCAATGTCAATGTTTTAATAGAGAAAAAAAAGATATAAATATGAGGGTGTGCGCAGTCCCCAGGTTACGTACGAGATAGGTATTTTTTTTATTAAAGGAAATCTTACAAATTTACAAGCACATGTTTACATTATCATTCCATAAAGAAAATCAAATAGAAAACATTATTTTGCAAAGACAAATTAACAAACCTCCAAAGTTTTACATTAGTTTTTGCAACAAATTTTTACATTTTTAACAAAGAAAATCTAATGTAAAATAACTAATTGTTCTCTCTACTGAACCTTCCGAACCAAGGGATTTTTTTTACATCTCATTTGCCACAGATAAAATCTAATTATAGCAAGCACAATATAAATAGTTCCTTTATCATGATGCTCACTCCTTTTACAAATACCGTATATAATCGAGTATAAGCCGAGTTTTTCAGCCCCCAAAAAAACTCTACCTCGGCTTATACTCGGGTCAAGCGCAAAAACAGTCGCCGGCGTCTAAGAATAGTCTCCAAGAATAGTCGCCGGCACCCAAGAATGGTCGTCTGCGTCCAAAAACGAGACACCGGCACCTCCAATGGGAGCAGAAACCCTAAATTTTTTGATTGAAACTTACCAGAAGCTGCTGCATTTCTCACCCTAGGCTTATACTCGGCTTATACTCGAGTCAATAAGCTTTCCCAGTTTTTGGAGGTAAGATTAGGTACCTCGGCTTATACTCGGGACGGCTTATACTCGAGTATATACGGTACCATATGTAATTTCTTGAAACGTTACTTTGCATAAGAACTTTATATCCAAGATTATTCCTAATTGTTTTAACAAGCACTGTGTCAGTGGACAAGATATTAAAAAATGTACTTGCGTTTCCCCAGTCTTACATCTCCATAGACATTCCCTTTCAGCGACACTAAGATGTTTCATATTTCCTCTTACAAACAATTTTCCCTGAAAGGAGAGCAAAGAATTATCTATAAATTTGGGTGGTAATCTTTTGCTGTTGAGAACTTCAAACTTGTCTCTTTCACCTCACTTGGGCAGTCCTTCAAAGCTAAAGGTGTAATGAAATAGGACCCCACCACTTTTATGTATATTTCTTTCCTGGGGACCATGCTGAGCTCATCCACTGCAATAAACCCTTTCGAAATAGGTTAAATGCCATGATTTCCATATTTGAACCTTTGTTAAACCAACATTCAATTTATCTTCCCAATTTTCTTTGGCATTATCATGCCTTCCAAATTTAACACCCAAAAGTTTTATCTGTGTAGAGGCCACAGAAAATTCCATAGGTGTAAAGGAAGGTACCTCTTGCAGAACCCAAAAGGCTTGTGACTTTTCTTGATTAATCTGGGAACCTGAGGCCTAAGGGTAACATTTAAAGCAATGAGACACAATGTCAAGTTCTTTAGAACCTGATACCACAATTGTCACATCATCTGCATGTGCAACTAACTTGAGTGACCGACATTGGGGGATACTGACTCCCTCTCCTGTAGGCTTCTCAAGAAAGGATCCAGGCAAAAAAACATATAAAAGGGGGGCTTAATGGGCAACCTTGTCTCAACCCTTCAAAATCTTTACCCCACCAGCTGTTAATTAGAGGTAAACTCTTTGTATCTTTATATAGTGCCGATAGCCAACCTATAAATTCTTTTGAAATACCATATTTTAAATATAAAGTATGGTTTACTCTGTCAAAAGCTTTTGGCTGGTCCAAAGATAAGAAGTATTTACCCTTCTTCTGAGCTTTACATTTTCTATGGCCTCCCTTATTGAAATGACTGCTCCAAAAATGCTTTGCTCTTTAACAGTACAAAACTTAAAAGATGACAACCAGGTATCAGAAACAAGCATTTACATACGAGATAGGGTCTGTAGGTTTTTTCTCAAGTTGAATTCGTATGTACAGTAAGTTGAAACATATACATTTACTTATTAGATGCATCTTAGATGTTTGTCTTATTTTTACCTTTCTGTGCTCTGCAGTAGACAACACATGCCAGAGGGCAGAACTACAGAGGAAGCAGACCCTGCGGGTGCAGGGGGGCCCAGGAGGTTTAGGGGGCCTCACGAGGCCCAAATAATGAGCAATTTCAATATCTATTGGTAGAACAGGACAACCTCTGGATATGTTTGGGGCCCTAAAATGAATTTGCTGTGGGGCCCAGTAACATCTAGTTATGCCACTGCCAGAGGGGGATTGGGGCAGGTGGTTTAAGTCAAGCAAATCATAGTATGTTACTGTTATAACCCACGTCTTTAAGTGTGAGTTGTATGTAAGTCGAGTGTATGTAACTCGAGGATTCCCTGTATTTGCCTTCTGCCTCTTTCTACCTTTTAAATGGGGGTCACTGACCCATGCAGCCAAAAAAACAAACTATTTTTCAGTGGGGCTACAATTTCCTATCATCTTCTGGTCTCTTCACACTGCTTCCTGGTTGCTAGGGTAAATTGGACACTAGAAACCAGACTGCTGCTGAAATTGTAACATGGAGAACGTAAAATTGACTTAATTGAAATACAAAGCTAAATAATTTAAAAACTATGAAAAATGAAAACCAATTTCTAATAATATCCCTGTCTACATTAAACTAAACGTTCATTTAAATGTCAACAACCCGTTTAATGTTTTACAATACATCAACGCCGAACTGCATACAAAGTAAAATCACTGAAATTAAATAAAAAATAATTATGTAGTGTGACTAGTTCTAAAGGGGTGGTGCACTTTTAAGTTAGCTATTAGTATATCATAGAATGGCCAATTCTAAGCAACTTTTCAATTGGTGAAAAGGAGTCACAGACTCCATCTAAAAAGTGTAAAGCTACAGAATTATTGTTATTGCTACTTTTTATTACTCATCTTTTTATTTAGGCACTTTCCTATTTATATTCCAGTCTTCCTATTCATTATTCCATTGAGTGCATGGTTGATAGGGTAATTTGGACCCTAGCAACCATATTGCTAAAATTGTGAACTGAAGAGCTGTTGAATAAAAACTCCAAATAAAAAAATTAAAACCAATTAAAAATTGTGTTAGAATATCATTCTTAACATCATACTAAAAGTTAACTCTGAGGTTAACAACCCCTTTAAAGTTAGGCACACTAGGCAATACTACATATTTAGAGTAAGAGTGAAATAATTGTTTATGTTTGTGCTTTATCATATTGTGTGTGTGTGTGTGTTATAAGAGTGGAAAAAACAACCCAGCCAAAAAAGTATGTTTGGCTATCACATTCTCAAGGGTTAGTAGGCAGGAAATTAGAAATTAGAAGGCCCTGAAGGAGGGCCTGTGTTGCATAGCATATGGAAGAGTCGCACTTGGGTGGACAGAATGTAGTTGCAACAACAGACATGGTGTCAAGGGCTCCTGGTAAGATTGCTTCCAATGGGTCACTTATTTCCCTTCTCTGCTCGTTTGCTTAGGGGCAGAGGAACAACAGGGAAGGGGCATCATTAAAAGGCACCCACCACTCCTAGACCAGGAAGCATTGCATTACTAATGCTGGCGAAAATTCAGGCGCAGGCGTAACTTCGCTAGCAAAAGAGGCCGACGCTGGCGTTCATCCACACTCAAACACCAGGCAAAGTTGCGCTCTGGTGAAGAGATGTAACTGCGCAAATTCACAAATATGTGACTGAACGTTACCTCTTGCACCAGACTTGCCTTCGCCACCTCAAACCAGGCGAAGTGCAATAGAGTAGATAGGACTTCCTCAGACTTTAATTGAAAAATTTTCTAAGTCCCAAAAAACGCTGGCGCCTTTTCCTTTTTTCAGGGTGATAGGCTGCAAAAGAGTGTACAAATTTTTGGGGTAACTGGCTTCCCCCCTACATTTCCTAACATTTGACACATAAACTTTACACTGGGCTCATGTGTAGGGCATTATAACAACTCTATTTTCTTTTATTAAGCTTCCCTGGGCTTGTGTAATGTAATGTATTTGCTGCAACATTTACGTCCATTCAACTTTAACTTCCTGCCATATGCAAATTGGCCAATGCTAGCGCAACTTCGATCTGCTTGCCGAATTAACGCTAGCGCAACAGTGGTCGGCGCCCTGGCCGCAACTTTGCATGTTAGTGAATTAGCTTGTCTGCCAGTCAAATTGTGCGCCGCCTGCGAAGCCGTCGCTGGTAATTTTTCGCCACACAGTAAATTTGCCCCATAGAATCTATGTTTGTAAATCTAGAGATCTTTTGTCCTAAAATTTTAGATATTACAAGCTGCAGCGCTTAAAGGGTAATGCATTTAGCCAAGAAAGGCTAAAATCATCAAGCCACCTCCCAATTGAAATAATTGTTCTAGATATGATTTTTGTGTGGGCTGTAACAAGGATTGAGACAGTGGGTTGCTCAAAGAAGCCTGAAAATAATTTACACTGTGCTGGAATATGCTGAATATTTCCTTACAGGCTAGGAGGTACTTTGCTTGTATGGGGCTGTTAAGCTAACTTGCTTAATACTGCTAATGCACACACAGGGAAAGTTGGTATAAAAAGTTGTACACTGGTCAATAGAGGTTGCTCAGGTCATACTTTCCAGACCATGGATTCAGTGTTGCCAAATTTTCCTTATCGCTTAGGGGGTTATTTATCAAAATCCAAAATTTTCTCACTATTTTCTGAAAACCACTACGACCAAATCTGAATGGATTCCCTCCCCCTCTATTTATCAATAAATTTTCACGAAAATTTCTTGTGCGGGAAAAGACTCGATAAAATAATGAAAAAACTTAAAAAACTGTACACATTTTTTAGATTTGATGCCGAAAAGGCGACTTTTTCTGTTTTGATGCCTGAAACCTGCAACAAGTAAATAACCTCCTTAGTGTTGGGATGCAACTAACCTGATTTAGCAAATATGATACAAGCACATCATCCTAAGTCTGAGTCTTTTGTTCAGTACCCAATAGATGTTTTGCCAGTCAATCATTCTGATCTTGTATACAGAACAACATAAAATGCAAAAAGTCAGTACTTGAATGAAAGTATTGTATACAGAAAAATGTTAATGAGAAAACGCAAACACTTGAATGAAAGAAAATTGTAGAGGCCATAAATTGGATAGTTAAATGAGCCTAATTATATAGTATCACTGCACAAATATTTTGTGGCCTTGGGCCAGGTGCACGGTTGCAGTAAAGTGAAATCAACTTTTTCCGGGTAATCTTGGCTCTTCTCTCTGTTGCTCATGCACACCCGTAACTGAAAGAAAATTTAGAAAGAAAAATAAGATGGTCCAGTGGAACTCCTGCAGTAGGACCCAGGCCTGTGCAGTTTTCAGTTTCGAGGCATCAGCCGAAGTTTAAGATAAGTGACTACAATCACTGGATAATAGCAAAACCCATAGATATTTCTTAATTAAAGGAGAAGAAAAGGTATACCTCTTTAAGACATATCTGTGGCTTTTGTTATTTCTAATACCAAACAAAAAATGAAACTAGTTTCACTTCCTGCTGCTGCCGAGCAAAGGAGAAAACTGATAAAATAAGAAGCCATTTAATACTGGGATGCTCAAAGGCTGCAGCATAGGGTAGGGAGGTGTTTTCTTGTTCAAAGGACAATAATGAACTCTGAACAAATTACTGTGTTTATAGATTGAGAAGGGTGAGATAGTTTAGTTGAAAACAAATTTCAATTACTGGTTTATAATGGCAGGAAAATATTTTTACAATATAAATAATAGGCAGAATACAGTTTCAAAACAAATTCTATTTACTGTGCTCAGTTTTATAGGTGTTTTCAGGGGTTTGTGGCTACTCCATGTCACTCTGTATCACTCTTAATCTTACTCTTAATCTGCCATACTTAGGGCTCTTACACATGGGCTTTAACGTGAGTTTAAATGCAAATAAACACATTCGCTAATTGATTCCATTATATTCTGCCTGGCTGTACTCATGCATTTTACTACACTTGCATTTCAGTGTGTTTGTTTAGACGCAGCATGCTGCATTTTCTTGCGCTTGATGCACATCCAGCTATCAATAGAATAGAGGGTTGCAATATGTGTGTTTTTTTGCACTCAGCACGCATTTGAAAAATGCACAAGCAAACACCTGTGTGTAAGAGACCATAGTGTACTGGTAATGGCCTTGATTGCTTTTAAGTGCCACAGGAGAAAAGCACTATATAATACACAAAAGCCATGAATATATCCTTATAAACGGCAACTACTGATGTTGGAGTTCCATGACCTGTAAAAAACACCCGGCCTTCGGCCTTGTGTTTTTATATGGTCATGAAACTCCTCGGTAACTTCTAATATCCTTATAATTCACAAGAGGGGGTACTTTATTCCCACTCTTTATCTACTCTTTGCAGTTTACAGTACATTGTATTGTTATTTCTTCTGAGGCATTTACATTTAAATATATGTGAAGAAAGGGAGGAACATGTAACTTGTCAGAAATGTAAGACAACATTGTAAAATGCAGAGCAGTGCAGCAGAGTTTCTGGGTGCCATCTTCAGCCATTCGTATTCTTTCGGGTCTCTTTGCCAACATGAAGCCTGCAGGATCATGTGCAGTTGGGCCTAGTAAGAAATTGGCTTCAACTGTGCGTGCTCCTGTCAGTGTTGAGATTTGAAGAGAATGCGAACAGGCAGAAGATGGTGCTCAAATATGGCAGCCCCCTCATAGAGGAACATGGGGGTATGAAAGGTAATGTAAAAGCATCAGGCAAATACCTTTATGGCAAATTATAAAAAGCATTCAAAGTTAATGTTATGATGGGTATAAAAAAGGTTATTTTCTGGTGTGAGTATCTCTTTAAAGGGGTTGTTCACCTTTGAGATACCTTTTAGTATCATGTAGAGAGTGATATTCTGAGACAATTTGCAACTGGGTTTCATTTTTTATTATTGAAGGTTTTTGAGTTATTTCGCTTTTTATTCAACAGCTCTTCAATCTGCATTTTATGCAATCTGGTAACTAGGATCCAAATTACCCTAGCAACTAGGGATGCACCGAATCCAGGATTCGGCCTTTTTAAGGATTTGGATTCGGACTAACCGAATCCTAATTTGCATATGCAAATTAGGGGAGGAGAGGGAAATTGTGTGACTTTTTGTCACAAAACAAGAAAGTAAAAAAATGTTTTCCCCTTTCCACTCCTAATTTGCATATGCAAATTAGGGTTTGGATTCGGTTAGGTATTTGGCCTAATCTTTCTTGCTGACTCCCTTCTAAAAAACAAATGCTCTGTAAGGCTACACATGTATTGTTACTTTTTATTACTGATCCTTCTATTCAGGCCCTCACCTATTCATATTCCAGTCTCTTATTCAAATCAATGCATTGTTGCTAGTAGGGATGCACTGAATACACTATTTTGGATTCGGGGGTTTCGGACGAATCCAAAATAGTGTATTCAGTGCATCCCTACTAGCAACAATGCATTGATTTGAATAAGAGACTGGAATATGAATAGGTGAGGGCCTGAATAGAAGGATCAGTAATAAAAAGTAACAATACATGTGTAGCCTTACAGAGCATTTGTTTTTTAGAAGGGAGTCAGCAACACCCATTTGAAAGCTGCAAAGTCAGAAGAAAAAGGCAAATAACTATAAAACTATAAAAAATAAATAATGAAAACCAATGAAAAGTTGCTTAGAATTGACCGTTCTATAACATATTAAAAGTTATCTTAAAGGTGAACAACCCCTTTTAAGGTCAGGTTCTTTTTCAGGGCTTCTTTTTGACTAATGCACAGTGTGGGGAGGGGTGATTGCAGGCAGTTAAGGGGGGCTTTTGTTACTGGGGGAAGTTAGTTCTCCTTTAATATCATCCAACATGGGCAACAAAGTTACCTTCCTAACTGCATTAAGGTATATCGCCAGTGGTGTAACATATGCATTGCTTAGTAGCCAAAAGCAGCCGTTAATACACACTGCATATTCACGTACAACCACTGCTAACAAAATCAAGTGGAAACAAGCTCTTTACTTAGAGCACAATGTTTTAACAAATATTACACAAAAGCACAACACAGTGGTAGGTCAAAAATGTTTTACAGTTTGTAAGATTTTCTTGTGATACACACGCATTTGTATTTTGCCTGACGAATGTATTTTTATTGTTAGCCAATATAGGTATTACTTCTACAATACTTTTTTTTTATTTGTTTGTTTTTTTATTTGTTATTTTTGCTACTGGCTAACACAGTACCACAGTTTTTGTTTTGTGCTTGAGATTTTCTTGCCATAAATATTGCTATATCAAAACTGACCAGAAGATGGCAGTTCAGACCACTGTGATTATCTGAACAGACAATGAGGGAAAAGAGATCCTATATTTTATTCCATGGAGCTGTTGGACTTGTAGCCATTTCATCCAAAGATAATGCGATTCACTAAATGCTTGTAAAACTAATTGGCATGCCATCCTAACCATCCTAAGATTTTTACCCCCAAATCTGCAACTGATCTGAGACTTTGTAAAGCAAATTGTGTCAGCACAGCAGTGGCAGTGTTGTGGAGTGAGGGTTATTTACAGAATGTCCAGCACTTGCCAGAGTGCAAAAGCTCTACAGATAATAAATAACCTCTGAGGATTCGCATGCCACAAGACACCATAGGCCCTTGCATTATACTATAACATGGTAACACCAGATAAAAGTTCATTTCAGGGCTGGGCCGCACAGGCGCCCTGGGCAAGCCAGCCGGACCCGGCGCCGGCTTAGTGTGAGTGCGCATGTGCAAGGTGGTGCTCGCATGCACAAATTGCAGGAGCGCAAAAAAGAAGTAAAAAGCACAGAGAGTCAGGCACAGAGCGGACCGGACTGGGGGTAGGCGACAGAGGAGGTACGTGCCTGGCGCCCCTCCAGCTTTGCGCCCTAGGCACGTGCCTACTGTGCCTACTCCTTGGCCCAGCCCTGGTTCATTTACCTGCAAATCAGACAATGTGGTATACCTCATAATGTGTTTGAAATGCTCCACTACAGGACTCTATGTGGAAGAAACAGGACAAACACTGCACCATCGGATGAACTCCCACAGGTTTAACATCAAGCATGGCAACACAGATGCCCCAGCGGAAGCACACTTCTGCAGCAATACATCATCAAAGATCTTCAGGTCACAGTTTTAAAGGGCAACTTCAAGACACATATGACACCTACAAAAAAACAGCTAAGGGCAATTTACATCTTAAAAAACACTTTCCTTAAGTTGACTTCACCTCACAACAAGGTGCTGACTGTACTAGTGTTTGCTTCCTTGACCAAAGCTAATGTGCTCATCATTGAGGGCTTATCAATATCTGGGCTGAAATATTCTTTATCTTTACAGGTCACAATTCCTATTTTTAGTTTATTTGTTAAAGTCTGGTAACGAAGTGTGAAGTGGATAAGTTCTGGTTCCAAATGTTTTCCCACCCAGTGAAACACTTACCTGTACCTTAACGTTTTTCCTGTCCAACTCCTAATTGTGCACTCTTGTGTTAACCTTAACCCATTCTGTCTTTGTCTAGTTCAAACTATGTGACCTGACTGAATCCAGACCCTTGAACTATTTACAACCCACCCTAATTATTTTTATTATCTCTACAAGTTATCTGTCTTATCTGTAACTTTCTAATTTATTGCCCATAAACCCTTTTTCAGTGATCTAACAGTATATGTAATGTGCCTTTCCAGCTTTCATTTGTATTTTGCCTAATGAAGGGGCCTGTGTGCTCCAAAAGTTGCAATTGTTACTTATAAAAAGTATCATCAAACGTTACATTTTATAGGAATTTTAGCAGTGTTTTTATTAGTAAGGTGACCCCTCACTTTCACCCTTTCATAAATGGTGGACTGTGGTAACCTCTAATTTCACTCTTTCATAAATATACCCCTAAATATCACAGCTCAATGAACATTTAATTGCTGGTAAACCTAATAGGATACTCTTTACGTGGTACTGTATTTGGTCCCAACTCACTTAGATATGAACCTACAGCTTGTTCAAATAGCTTGACTGTTTTGAATTTTCAGTCTCTCTACATAAATATGACTTAGAAGTCCAAGACGTCAAAAATATTATACTTGCTCATTTATTGATCAAAGAAAAGTATCTAAAGTTACATACACGTGTGTGAACCTCTAGGATTCTAGGATTCAGTTCATTTGAAGAATCCGTTGTTTCAATCAATAGGATAATAAGCAGGTATGGGAGGCCCTGCCTAACTATTTAAAAACTAAAAGGTTTGTGGAAGTGTGTCATATTTAATACAACAGTTATGGACATTCCCCAGGCTGAAATAGGGTTAAAAAACTATTTCTGAAGTGTTTGAACTCCACTCGTCTATAGGAAGCTTGTTTGCAAATCGAGACAATTCAACACCATTGATCCCTCCCCAGGAGGGTTCAACAAAGATTACACCAAGAGAAAGGTGTTTTATACTCTGGGAGACCTCAAAGAACCCCACACCATTGTCTAAACAACTAAAGTCCTCTCTTGCACAGGCAAATGCAAATGTGTATTGCAAGGTTGTAAGTCACTACTTATAGTTTTCTAAAGACCATATGGATACATCAGAAGTCTAGTGGAAGAGTGTTCTGTGGCTGGATGAGACCAAAATAGAACTTTTTGGCTTCAACGAAAAGCATTCCATCAAAAGAAGTTAATCTCATCGGTGAAACAAGGTGGTGTCAGTATTGTTGTTTGGGTCTACTTTGCTGCCTCGGGACCAGGACATTTTCCCATTTTTGATGGAACTATGAATTCTAAATTGTAACAACAGATTCTCCAGGACAAAGTCAGAATATCCATCCATGAACTGAAGCTCAGGATAAACTGGGTCCTGCAGCAAAGAATGGTTGAAGCAGAAGAAACAATGTTATGGTCAGCAAGTACTGACCATAATCCTATAGAAATGTTGTGAGAGGACCCAAAACAGGCAGCTCATGTGAGAAGGCCCACTAACATACAGGTTAAGTTATGGGGATTGGGAAATTCCTCCAAGTCAATGTGCAGGACTGATCAATCAACAGTTACCAAAAACATTTAGTTGCAATTATTGCTGCCTAAGTGGGGTATACTAGTTCCTGAACGGAAAGGTTCAATAAATGAAAAAGAAATTAATGAACAAATATTAGGTTTATGCTGTTTAATTGGGTCCTCATCTAGCTTAAGGACTTGTGTGACAAACAGTTCCCATTCATGTCATATTTATAAAGAAGTATAATATAACAGAATTTCAAGTACCACTGCACATAACAATTCATTTAGTAACACAGTTTAACCTGAGAAAAGACCATCAAGAAACTTTTTTAAACAGAACAAACTCTTTTATACATTTCTATATGAATATTTTGATTGGTAATATCTTCTTGAATGCCAAAATGTTTGCCAGACATAGGAGATTCCCAACTATGATCCCCACTTTAAAACTCAACTAAATCAAATAATGAAAATTAAAAAGTAATTTTAAAAAATGGTCTAGTATCCAATTTGATAAGAGATGATACATTTCCAAAAATGTGGGAACCCTGGAATGCTTGCATGTTTCAAATAGCCAATACCTTACCTCCCTTAGAATTTAGCTAGTTTCAGCCAATCTGATCAAATTGATAACAGCTATGGGATTATTTTTGGACCATGAAGTATTCCAGTACGAGCACAAGAGGCCAATTTATTTCTTACACTGCATATTCTTTTTTTTTTTTTTAATTGCACAAGGTGACAACTGGGTCTCTTCCATTACTTCCAATTCAGTGATGACTAGTGAAGATCTTTTCCTTTAGAGTTTATAAATAATTTTCACAATAATTCCCTTGTTGAGACCTTCCCGCTCTCCTTCCTCTTTCAAATCGTCCCAATGGCTACACAGAAACGACGTAATATAAATGATAGTAATGATTCTGAAGACAGTAGTTTTACAAGTGCAGGACTATTTGATTTACTTTTAAATGCTTTAATTTATTGATTTATTTCGCCGTTTCTAAGAAATGCTAAAATATTGGATGTGATAAATCCACCCCTATGGGTTTCTTTAGATCTTGTGAATAATTATGTCATTGTAGCCTTACAAGACATGTCTAAAACTAATTAAAGAGAGTTTGTAAAATTTAAATGGAGTAAAGTGGATGGCAGCAGTTTGTAGAAACAGGTGCTACTGGCAAATTCCCACCTTTTACAAGAATATCCCATTATCAGTTCCTAGCACTGTTCAAATCTATGCCCTTTTTTCTACAAACTGTAGCACTGCCAGTCTCCACCTAATGTCAGGCCGAAACAAAAAATGATTTTAAAAATACTACTTTCAAGTGCAATTACTTTAAAACCACTGTACATTTTTAGCAAATGTATACTTTAAAGTTGCTTAGTTTGTAGGGTTGGCATCTAGTTTCAGCAGCAGCAGCAGACACTTCAGCCCCTTCTGAGTATGCTTTCTGACCTTTACTAAAGTTATCTGTTAAATTTTTTACATTTTTTTGTTACATTTTTCATCAGCATTAAGGAACTCCTGTATCAACTATTGTAACCATTGTAAAAGTTTAAAGAGTTGGCAACCTGGCTTACAGAGCTAAAATAAAACATTGGAAGCAACTGAACTGTACTGTTTAAAAACACACCAAAAGGAAAAATATAATTTGGAAAGTGAACTATTGAAGTAATACTTAACTGCAGATTGGCAGGAAAAAGTCATGATACTCAGTATGGTATCTGTGTTAGTATAAAGCATTTATCAGTGTTGCCCACTTTATGAGAATGACACACAATATGGTGTTTAAATCAGTTTATTTTGTTTAGTAGTTTGTAGATCTGAGCTGTAACATTATTTAACATTTGCACACCAGTACCATTCTACAGGGAATACTAGGGGATAAGTATGACCTTGTCAGCCACCAAAAGACATCAGTGCAACAAGCACAAATATAAAGTTTGTAAGGAAAACAATCACCTTCAAAGGTCACCTCCTCTAAACGTCCATGGGAAAGTTGTCCATTTATTTGTGCATTGCTAAAATGCATTACCGCTGGTTTAGGACTAGTATGTTTAAAGCAGTCAGTTGTGTAAAGTGGCACATTCCCTTTAACAGCAGCCAGTACCACCCTCATGGATATCCTTCAAGTTAATATAATCTCCATGTGTAGAAAAAGAAGAGTTGCCAGATTGTTTTGATGCCATCATTCTTCCAATTAGTACTCTAAAAGTGTAATAAATACATAAAATTACATATCAAGAAAAATTGCAAAAATACAGTTTAAAGGAAAATGTCAAATACTAATAAATGAGATTAAAAAATAATCATACATTTTAAGATGATATAGCTAATTAAGCATAAACGCAAAAAGAGTGTAAAGGCATAAAACACTTTTTAATTTGCCAAACCAAAGTTAAAAGCTATCGGGGGGATGTAATAAAAATCGCTAACGGAAAAACTATTCGCAATGCGAAAAGTTATGCCTTTGCGCGAACAAATTTTGCTTTGTGCGAATTTAATATAGCTTTTGCGAGCCCGGAAACTGTTTAGCGACCACTTCCGACAGTGAAAGACCGTTTGCGAATTTTATAGTTTGCGCCAATGTGCAGTCAATGTAATAAAACTTCTTACTGAAAAAGTCGTTATGTTTGCTCCAAAAGATTACGACACCTTCAATCACTTCTTATGAGTGCGCAATTAAAATTCGCAATGCGCAATTAAAATTCGCAATGCGCAATTAAAATTCGCAATGTAATAACAGTTTAAGGAACAATATTACATTGCGAGATGTGGATTTTTAGTCTTATTGGTGCGAATTGTTTTGCTCTTTGCGACTTTTATTACATTCCCCTGTAAATCTTGTAAAAGCAGACAGCTCAGTGAATTAAAACACATTATCTGCAAAAACAATTACTTAGCAGCTTTTTTACCAAATATACTGTTTTTAAGCATAAATCTGGAACAGAATCTGAACAGAATGCAGGTCAAGAATATGAAAGTCAGGAATCTGGAATGTGGCATTTAACTTTGAATAGTGCACTCTAATGTTCTTATCTGTGAAACAGTCTAAGAACTTTTATTCATGGACGATATTCCTAACTATGTACAGGGTTGCCATCTGTCCGGGTTTGACCTGGACAGCCTAGTTTTTGGAAGGGCTGCCTGAATTTCCCATGTTTGTCTAAAACAAATGCAATTTAAAACTACAAATTTATAGTTTTTGCTACTTTTTATTCCTCATCTTTCTTTTCAGGCCTCTCCTATTCGTATACCAGCCTCTTATTCAGATCAATGCATGGTTGCTTGGGTAATTTGGACCCTAGCAACCGGAATAATTTAAAGAACAAAACATTTATTTTAATGCACAACACATAAAATAGCATTGTATGTTCAGTGTACAAACTAAATACAAACTAAGATGGACCTCAAAATACAAAAAAACATAAATCACATTTTTCACACCAGTGCAGTCATAAACAAAATTATACTAACAATTTCTACAACTTCTCTAGAATAAAGATAACTTAAAAAGATTTAGATTAAATTAAACTTTTAGCACCCCCATCAAAAATTCAAGTAGTCAGGTGGAAAAAAAATAGTATGAACTATTAATTTTCTTTGACTATACATTTGCTGCAAAAGTCATGTAGTATGCATTAACAAATTGTCTTAATTTTCCACTAGTATCTATTTTGTCTAGATATCAAGTTATGCAATATTATTACAATACTAAATTGTTCAACTGGAATATGTTTGCAAGCTTTTGGCCTATAGGTGAAAATTGATGCACCAACATGTACAGCCCTTTATAAATGTGAAAAATAATGATAATAAACATAAGCAAATAGTTTACATTTTTCAAAAATAATAATAAAATGGTACTTTGTACTTTATCCTAACTAAGCTGTATAAATTTTATATTATATTAGAAAAAAGACAAAACCAGCTGATTTGTTTCCACCAATGGATAGATTTGTCTTACAATAGTTACAGTTCCAATTGATACACTCATAATAAAACAAGTAGTAATGTAAACACTAGGGGGGACATGGTGAACAGGGTAGGGTGAAAGCATTTGTAGAGTGATTTTGTATTGCTTTCAGTCATACTATGTAATTTGTTCAAAATAGTAAAAATAACAGAGGCAGTTGAATATCGAATATGGTCAGCCTGCCTATATGGAATGGAGGATTATAATTGTTTGACAGACAACTTTAAACGAATTGTTCAGTATAAAAATAAAAACTGGGCAAATAGGCTGTGCAAAATATAGTTAGTTGGCCAAAAATTTAATTCATAAAGGCTGGAGTGACCGGATGTCTATTATAATCGCCAGAACACTACTTCCTGCTTTGCAGTTATCTTGCTTTTCACTGATTACCCAGCAGTAACCAATCAGTGACTTGAGGGGGGGGGGGCACATGGGTCATAACTGTTTGCTTTTGAATCAGAGCTGTATGCTAAGGATCAATTGCAAACTGAACAGTTATGTCCCATGTGGCCCCCTTAAAGTTGCTGACTAACTAAGAGTTAGAGAGCTGCAAAGCAGGAAGTAGTGTTTTGGTTATTATGTTCGATATCCAGTCACTCCAGCATTTATACATTACATTTTTGGCAAACTAACTATATTAGAAACATTTTTTATTTTGTACAGCCTATCTATTTACCCAGTTTTTACACTGAACTCTTCCTTTGAGATATTAGGGGTAGCTCATTTTTTAGGGTAGGCAGATTACTCCAGCAAGATATTTTTGTAATCATCTGATTCTTTGTGTATTGACAAAGCTGACCAGGTGAACATATACAGTAAGTGTCTTGATTATTATTAGAATACGAAATCTACTCTTCCATATGCATGATTGATTTAAGTTCTGCTACCCAATCTCCCAAGGGTAGTGTTTGATTTGTTTTCCAGTATCTGGGGATAACACTGCTGTGAAAACAAATGCCAGGAAGGTTTTTTGTAATGCTGAGATGAGAGGGGGTGACTGATAGAATTGTTATTGTAAGATGTGCTAGATCTACAGTATGGCTACAATCTGTGAGAACTGCATCCCAGTATTTCTGTATTAGTTAGCATTTACAACAGATATAAAGCATATCACCTTTATGGAGATTGCATTTGATCTTTTCCCCTATTTCCTGTAAAAATGGGAAGGTGTAGCTGTTTGAGGCTTTGTATAATAGAATAAATATGTTATAAAACATGTGTTGGTGGTCCTTTGGTTAAGCAGAGCTGAAAGCAGTTGTGTCTGAAAGTAGCTTACTTTTTTCAGGATGGGTTTGAAACCAATGTACTAGTTGGTGATGCATACATTTGTAGGTAATGGATCATGCCTTTTCACCTACTAGGACTCTGAGTAGAACTAAGGGTAGGCAGAAGAGGCAGCTGCCTAGGCTGTTTTGTCATATATATTATAAAATGCCCTTGTGGCTCATTATATGTGGGACGGACTTCACATTCCATCAGGGAACTTATGAGGGAACATAAATCAGCAATTAGGACTGGCAAGAAGGAACAAGAAGTTGCTTCCCATTTTATTGAAGCTGGCCATGTTATACATCAACTTAAATATCAAGTGGTGGATCATGTACCTAGTCGAGGGGGGGGGGGCCGAGTAAAGACGTTGTTGAGGAAAGAGGCTACACAATATGTGGGTGCTATATAAATACATGATAATAATATATGGATAAGAAAATTGGATACACTTGCCCCACAAAGGCTAAACAGCGAATATGATCTCCAAGCCATTTTTCGCTGAGTTTTGTTTTTTTAATTGTTTTTTAATATTAAGTCTTTCAGATTTTTTTGAACAAAGTGATTGGGTTGTAAACCAAACAGAGCTAAACAGTTTTCACTGTATTTAATGACATTGTAACAATATTGGATTGAGAACAATTTAACATTTTGTATGAACAAAGATCCATGTTTATGTCAATTTGTAGCCAGTAGGTGGCGAAAGCTGTCTATAAAAAGGTCAAGATGGCCAGTGTTAAGTAAGCTTGATAAAAGGCCATACAAAGGCCTGAAACATTGCTGACTGGGTTCTGCCATGAAATTGTGAATAAAGGCATTTTTAAACTATGCTGTACAAAGAATTTTTTTTATTGTGTCCAAAGAGGCCACCATGAAACCAAGAAGTCAGAGACAGTCATCCTTTGAAAGCCATGCTCTGGTGAAGAATTTGGTTGTGATGCTTGTGATTCTGTTGGTTATTCTTCTTGTTACAGAATTGAAGGTCATTCCTAGGAATTGTAGCTCCTGAGTTGGAGCGAGGGAGCATTTCTTGTGATTGATTAACCATCCGTATTGAGTCAAGGTGGTCATGCATAACTGGGTGTCTTTCACTTCTTGGAGATAAGAACGGGGTCATAGTGGTAGGGCGTGAAGACACACAATTGGGCTGAGCACTTTGGTGAAGATGCGTGTGTATTAACCGATATTGATAGTGTTGTCAGAGTTAGAGAGCTGAAAAGCAGGAAGTTGGATTTTGGCTATTAGGTAAGACAGCCAGTCACTCCAGCCTTTACATTTTTGGCTAACTAACACGTATATTAGAAACATTTTTTTATTTTGCACATACAATCTATTTACCCAATTTTTATTTGTACACTAAACTGTTCCTTTCCTGTTCCCTGGGAGGGGGACAGTATGAGAATGGGATGAGGTATCCATCTCTGATGATGGTGAGGACCCATGGATCTTCTAAGGGTAAAAGTCCATCAGCCTTCCTCCCACACATGGTGCCCAGTCTGGAGAAGAATCAATGCGTCTGATATCTGCCCTTTGTCTTATGTGTAGGAATGAGCGTTAGGTTGACAATCTAGCCTGGTCCTTCAGTTGCCATGCTGTGTCTTTGGGCCCTCAAAACAGGAGACCGGCAGGAGGATCTGACTTTTCAGTAGAGGAAACTGGCGGGAGGATCTTCAGGGACGGATTTACATAGACGGTGCCCCTAGGCCTGCTGTCATTCATCCCCCCTGTCCCCTCCCCTTTATTTGGGCAACTTTTTGGAGCAATGGGGATTGGTGAAAGGGAAGTTTAAAAGCCATCATATTTTCTGAGCATCCCCAGTGCTTCTGAATCAATGTGGGTGAGGTTGGGCAGCATGCCACCCCCTAAATTTGGCGTCTCGGTAGAGGAGATGAGTGGGAGGATTTGGCGTATTAGTACAGGAGACGTGGGAGGATCACTAAAGCAGCCTGTCACCCTTTACAATACAATAGGTAATATACAATAGACCTTGTATAAGTAACATTGTAAAAGAAAACCATTTCTGTTAATTCAGCAGTCCTTGTTACAGCACTCATGCACGCATATAGATCCTTCTACAGTAAATCCCTATTACACATTTTCAGGGGACCAAAAAAAACAGGAACATGTAAAATAAGGGGAAGTAAAACCAAAGTTTGGCTGTAAAATTGGTGTGGACCATGAAAAAAATGCAGGAAAAGTGCGATATTTTACCAGATGTTAACAGGACAAGCAGGCATTTTAAAAGAAATCAATGAAAACACAACTAAACACACTGAAATGCATTAGAATAAGAGGGGACTGCAAAAAATAGCATTAATGCAGAAAAATATAAAATGCATGGATCGAAAATTGGGCTTTGACTGAATTAACCCTTACCTCATGGATTCATTTATATTTATATTTTCTTTGACAGATGTTTCGGTCCAACCAATAAAATTGTTCTCTTTACTAAACTGGTCAATCTGTTCTCTGCTGACAGCCCATGGAGAGAGATCACACTAAAAAAAAATAAAGAGAGGCTGGTGGTATACTTTTGTCAAAGACAACATGAAACCTCAGCAGTAAGCTTGTCTTTTGATTATCCCACAATTTGTTTTTACAATTTAACAGTATGGATTATTTTTGAAGACAGCATCACCACTTTGTCTAAATTGGCCAAGCCCATGGTAATCTTTGTCATTCAAAAGGTAAAATGGTGAGAGCTCCCATGTAAACCATTATAGTGGTACAGTTTTTCTTGGGAACTGCTGCCATGGTGGCAAATTTTAATATACTAACAATATAATAAGATTATATACTAATAATATTATATAATAATAATAATAATGTAATACTATTTAATAATAATATTGTGATACTCTTGGCTCATCAGCTGGATCATATGAAGTGGGCTTCATATGCAAAAAACAGTAGCAATGGAGACCATTACAAAGAAAACAATTAGCATAAAACTGTTACCAGAGAGCCAGGGAGATACTTGTCTTAAAAATGTCTTTGAACAATGCTATAGAAATTTATCATGCTTATTACCACAATGGAGACTGGGATCATTACAGCTGCCATTAAGAGAAACATATAAGAAGACAATGGTGGCCAATGCCAATGATCACTAGTAGATAAGAAATTCTTAAGGTAATTCAAACAAAGAAAATTTGTTAGTGTTGTTTTAATGCCAAAGTATAGACAACAAGATTTGCCTTGATAGTTTCCCAGATTTGGAGCATGTCCCACTTTCTCGTGTCCAGGACCTAAGCCTTCAACCTTTAAATCTCAGTTATTCTAGCAATACAAGCCCCAGTACCCTCTGTAGGTAGAATGTTGAGCCTTGTAGTTCAATAGTTTATGAGCCAATGGCATGCTGTAATTGCACCCAACTGGAAAATCCAGGACAAGCTTCTCCCTTGCATAGTATAATGCATTGACAGCCAGCTATCATAGTCACAATCCCATTAGTAAGAGTTTGCTAAAAAGGCGATGCACAATCATGTTTGTGTTTAGAGGACCACTTTGAGTAAGTTTACACCATTCGATTCGTTGAGTTAGAGCTAAACTACATAGTGGATTTTGAAGGATTAACAGATTGTGTCCTACAAGCTGGATACAGTTGTGCGAGTCAAAATAAAATGTGACTGGTAGAAAAATCTGATGAATAGTTACATAAATAATTTATCAGACCCAACACGCCTGTCGGAAGAGACCACTGCTTGCTACTGTACGTATGTCTGCATCCCATAACATAAAATCTGATGGTGTCTGAAATACCTTTTTTCTCCCTGAAATACATGGATTTTCGAACGTAGATGCAAGAACAGCACAATCCGATTTCATCTGATCCGACTTACATTACAGCAGGGGTGATCAGATCTTGCAGGATCCCACAAAATCTCTTGTGGAGCAGATACAGTCTGAACTACAAAATCTAATCAAAATCCCCCATGTAGTTGAGCCCTTAAAGAGGTAGTTCAACTTTAAATTAACTTTTAGTATGATGTAGATACTGATATTCTGAGACAATTTGCAAATGGTTATCATTTTCTGTGGGTTTTCAGTTATTTAGCTTTATGTTCAGCAGCTCTTTGGTTGCTGCCTTTACATATTGATGAGAGTAAAGTCAGATTTAAGGTAAACTGCCCTAATAGTGGCTGAAGATGGACTGCAAGTGAACCCATTTATGCTGGTTAATGAGGAAATGAGAAAAAACAGTGAGCTTACCGGTATGTTATGTATGGTTAAAAATTTCTAAATGACAAACTCTTGTGAATAAGACAGGCAGTTTTCTGTTTGAAGTTACCCTGGTTGACAATGTTTTTCATTTTGGAAAAGGTATTGGCAAGTCTGCCATTTGAGTATATTCCAACAACATGTATAATTTCTCAAATATATGTGGGGTTTGTAGAAACAAAGAAGTTATCGGTTACGCGTCTGCATTTGTTCTTTACAGTCTCTCCCAGGTTGCCTAATCTGCCCCATTTGGTCCTTTGATGGATATGTTTGCTTTTACGTTTGCAACACACTAAAAATCAGGTTACCTTGTTGGCGAGCAATATACAGGGCACAAAGTCACCATTGGGTAGTGTCACTTTATTATCCAGGTCATCTTTCCACATTTGGCAATTTCTGAAGGACTCTGCATTGGTTAGATCGAACATGATCACACAAGCAGATGCTTGCTTATAATACAGTCTGGTCATTGAAGCAAATCTCTCTTGTCCTGTGAATTGCAAAGGAAATGAGAAGCCTTTATATAAACTGAAAAAACAGCATTTTGAATAGGATACGCTTCAAATTTTTTAAGGTTAAGGTACACCAAGGGTTTAATCACTATTAATCACATTATCTATCAAAATTAGGATGGATCCATTTCAGCTGACAATTGGAAGACTAGAGTGTTGCTTATAGCCCATACACCCATTCACTGTCTGGGGCCCTAGGGTATCTAATATCCGGAAACCTATTATCCAGAAAGATAAGAAACACAAGAAGACCAACTAAAACAGAGCCCATTATAACCATTCTCTGTAAGAATAAAGCAGCATCTTGTACTTGCTAGTAACTACAGCAAGCTGCCTAAATCCTCAAGTGGCAAAATAATCCTATTGGGAATATCTCATTGACTTCAGTAATGTAAATCCAAATTATAAAAAGACCAGGGGCACTTCTGGCCTTCTGCCATGAGACAAGTTGAAGGAGCAGTAGCAGCCCGGAAAACTGCAAGTCGAGTATTCCAGATAATAGATGCCATGCATGAGTATGAAAGTATCACTGTGATAAGTATCAAAGAGATGTTTCTTTTCTCATTTTTATTTATTACGTTTGAATTGTGAAGTTATGAGTATAACAGGCTGTTTCTTATACATTAAAGATATTTTAAAGGGGTTGTTCACCCTTCAAACCCTTTTTTTTCAGTTGGTTTCAGCTAGTGCACAAGAAATAAAGATTTTTTTCAATAGCTTTCTATTTTTACTATTTGATTGTTTTTGCGGTTTTTTTTTTTTTGAAGTTTAAACTTTAATGTTCCTCTCTGGTGTATAATCCAGGTGCCAGTGGCGTAACTTCGGATTCCAGGGCCCCCCTGCAAAAAAAATTTCAGGGCCCCCTCTGCACAAAATAGTGGGATAATTTCATGTATAATATCCCCAGAGGTCATAGAAGACAGGTACAGTGTCAATTTCATATATAAATACCCCAGAACTACAGAAGGATGGTAAAGTGTCAATTTCACATATCTCTCTGTAAAGGCTATGAGCAAACTTAAGGGCTGTTAGTGCAGAAGTAAGATCGTGCCCACTTTGAAATATATATATATTATTTTAACTCTTCCTATTAAACCTCTTCCTATAAATCTTATTGTTCTGAAAAAAAAGCCACTGATGCAATTTCATTTATAATGCCCATAAAACACTTAGTAGAATGAATGCAGTGGCCATTTCATATAAAATACCCCCAGAATTCATATAAAGATGTCACGGTAGCAATTCTATGTATACATACCCCCAGAACTCATAGCAGGATGACATAGGGATTATTTCATGTATAAATACCCCCAGAACTCATAGCAAGATGGTACAGAGATTATTTAATTTATAAATACCCCCAGAATTCATAGCAGGATGGCACAGGGATTATTTAATGTATCAATACCCCCAGAATATAAGCAGGATAACACAAAGGCTATTTCATGTATAAATACCCCAGAACTCATGTTTTTTCCATATCATCACACACCCACTTTTCCAAATCACTTACTTGTGACCTCAATATTTTTCTGATTAAAAAAATCAAGCCTTTCATTTTGTGTCTCCTTTTCTACCCCCATCTATATTATTTCCTTTTTATCATGTGCCTGCTGTTTTTTACTTGTATTAATGTAACCTTCTCAACACAGTCCCACACATTATATTATTATATATATATATTATTTATTTTTTTATAGTTTTATAATTATTTGCCTTTTTCTTCTGACTCTTTCCAGCTTTCAAATGGGGGTCACTGATCCCATCTAAAAAACAAATGCTCTGTAAGGCTACACATTTATTGTTATTGCCAAATTTTAGTTTTTTAGCTTTCTAGTAAGGTACTCTCCTATTCATATTCCAGTCTCTTATTTAAATCAGTGCATGGTTGCTAGGGGAATTTGGATCCTAGCAATCAGATTGCTGAAATTGCAAACTGGAGAGCTGCTGAATAAAAAGATAAATAACTCAAAAACCTTAAATAACAAAAAATGAAAACCAATTGCAAATTGTCTCAGAATATCTCTCTCTACCTCATATTAACAGTTAACTCAAAGGTGAACAACCCGTTTAACTTTTTATGGAGATGGTTTTTATTTTTCTCACCTACTATGTAGGTGAGAAACAAAAGTTAGTTTGATGGTTTGTGCATGCTGATACAGATATAAAAATATTTAATCAGGGATTATTTAATCAGGAATGTGTGGGATTAATGGGCACTTCTGGTCTATCCTGATGTAGTGGAAAGCTTGTGATGTTTCTAATTGTGATCAGTATGGAACATAGATCAAAAACATGTGGCAGATTTTAAGTTAATATGTGCTGAGAAAAACCACTCAGCTGAACTAGAACTCGCCAACCCCCCCCCCCCCCCAACAGTCTAGATTGTGGCTGGTACCTGCGCAGCAATAAAAAGTGTCAGCGACCCCTCTCTCCAGCTCCCTTCCCCTGTCTACAGCCTTAACCTCCCACCCCCTATTTGCCTACTGAGCAGAACTTCTCAGGACCTCACATGCTGACCTAATATATTATGGTGCAGAGCTGCAGGCGGTTATCTCTCGCTCCCTGAGACGAGTCACGTGGCTGTGAAAACTCCAACAACTTTATTCACTGCACAGTCCAGCTAAGCTGCGGGGGAGGGGGCGTGCAGTCACTGCCGTGAAGCAGCAACACTCAGCAGCAGATTCTCTACGAAGAAAAAGCTGCCTAATACATAATTTACTCTCCGGGCCCCATTGGACCAGGTGGACCGTAGCCTAGGGCGCCTTGTGGGTAATCCGGCACGGCGGCACTACTGAGGAAGCAGGCCCCGCCGGGCCCCCTGTACCCCCGGGCCCCCCGCAACTGCGGGGTCTGCTTCCTCGGTAGTTACGCCACTGCCAGGTGCAGAAAAGATCTTACAGAGTCCGTAATCCCCCTCACAGAGCTGCTTTAAAGGAATTGTTCAGTGTAAAAATAAAAACTGGGTAAATAGATAGGCTGTGCAAAATAAAAAATGTTTCTAATATAGTTAGTTAGGCAAAAATGTAATGTATAAAGGCTGGAGTGATTTTATGTATAACATTTCAGTCAGAACACTACTTCCTGCTTTTCAGCTCTCTTGGTTTACACTGACTGGTTACCCTGGTTACCAGGCAGTAACCAATCAGAGACTTGAGGGGGGGCCACATGGGTCATATCTGTTGCTTTTGAATCTGAGCTGAATGCTGAGGATCAATTGCAAACTCACTGAACAGAAATGTACCATGTGGCCCCCCTTGAAGTCGCTGACTAGCTCAGAGTTATAGAGCTGAAAAGCAGGAAGTTGGAGTCTGGCTGTTTTATTAGACATCTGTTCACTCCAGCCTTTATATATTACATTTTTGGCTAACTAACTATATTAGAAACATTGTTTATTTTACACAGCCTATCTATTTACACAGTTTTTATTTTCACACTGAACTATTCCTTTAAGGAAAAATAAAAAGGCAAAAATGTGAAACTTTAAGGAGGTTATTTAACAGATTCCGAAATGTTCTCACTATTTTATGAAAACCAAATCCGCATGGACTTTCCCCCCCCATTTATCAATACATTTTCATGAAAATCTCTTATGAAAAGACTGCATAAAATCCATGAGAAAATCCAAACTGTAAACATTTTTTAGACTGGTCCCTGAAAACTGTGACTTTTCAAATTTGAAGCCCCAAAACCTGAGACTTTTATCGCCTGAAAACCATGAAATCTTTGGATTATTGAAGAAACCCAGTGCCGACCAGAAAAATCAGACTTTAGTAAAGAACCCCCTAAATGTCAAAGAGATATTAGAAAAACAGTCAAAATAGAAAATAAAAAGCAATTGAGAAAAGTCTTAATTTCTTGTGTAATATCTGAAAACAATTGAAGTGAAAAATATGTTTTCTGGAAATCACATACTTTAGCATAAAAACAGCGTGAGATTTATCCATTTTGAATTCTTTAGAAAATGTAATTTCCATTATTATTTTTTTTTTTGGGTTAACGTGTTCAGAGTGATTACAACAAACACAGTAAGTTTGTGTTTTTACAATGAAAATATACCGGTAATGCACTTTTACATACCACATATTTTGGTACCCTATCAATATGGGGTATATAATTTTATTTTTCCTTGTTTCAGACATCTACCTGAATTTGTCTTGAGCAGCCTAAATCCTATATCTTAGCTCTGCTGCCCAGTGATATCACTCAGCTCAGTCACTAGTTAGGCAGAAAGCAGACTGGCTTGATGGCAAAAAATTGCCTGATGCATTTTTGGAGCTCTAGGGGGCACCTGGGGCATAAGGAGGACCTCGAGGGAGACTGGTTTTGGCAGCTCACCACCAGCAAAAAGTGTCCTAAATGTTTCTAAAATCTTTCTTTTCTAATAAAGACATCTTATAGCTGCCCCTAGGCACAGGCCCTCAGGACTTTCCAGGAGAGCATAGAGGGTGCTGGCCCTGTTTAGCTGAAACCAGGAAGTTAGGCCTGGAGCTTCAACATATAGAAGTTTTATTATATGATCAATATGGTATTATAAAATAATATTTGTGAATTATTTGATATTCAAGTTCATAAATAATAAATTACACAATGAAATACAAAAGTGACTACAAGTCAGTGGTGGACAGGACAGGAGCCTAACAGCACAGCTGCTGAAAACCACAGAACTGAGCAGAACCTAAATCAACACTTCCCTATCCCTACCCCCTCCCTACCCACAAAGCTTCATTTTACGGTAGAGATTTCCAGAAACTGCTTCTATCCAAAGCCGGTGGCAGGAGTATAAAATAGTCACAAGCAGGATCAGAATATTGTCAATTACATTTTAAGTTATGTACAAAACATAGTTAACTAAAACAAAAATGCAGCTTCATAATCTTATCGTACTTTAGTCATCTGTTTTCTTAATATTTACAGAATGTGTCAGAGCCTCTCTAATGATTTAGCACAGCGAGGATACTTGCTTATGGCCGCTATACCCTGTAAGTAGTACTGTAGTACTATTCCATGTGTCAAGACCTATATTTATTATTTAAAGTAATTTTAGGTGAGCTAAAAAAAAAATTATTCCTACTTGATGAAGACCTTACCTGCAATGTCCCACAACTGCAGCCTTACAGTTTCTGCATCTGACCATTGCACAACTTTCAGCGCAAAATCCACTGAAGAACCGACAACCAGGCACATGAAAATCAGAACATATCAGAATAAGTCAATACATTGTTTCATTGGGAGATGAATAACTAATCACAAAGTAATACTTAAAAAGCAAAAACACATTTGCAACAGCACATTCAATAGTTCAAAGCAAAAACTATATGAAAAAAAGTCTATAAAGTTTTTCATTCAATAAGGTCATGGTATACAGAAACTAGTAGTGATAAGTCTGAAGCAACTGGAAATGAAGTAAGCTTGAAAATGTTTCACGACTTATCTAAGTGGCCTTTTCAGCTTACTTGAGTGGTATGGAATTTGCCAGCATTTTAACCCTTAAGGGGATGCTGCAAACTTACTATTAACCTTCGAACAACCCAGAGTAGCAGGTATATAAAGGTTTCAAAGAGGCTGTTCACTAATGACACTTTTGTGTGGGTGGTTTACATGTCCTTTAACACCACATCAACCCACATAGGGGAGGCATGTAGCAGAAGAAATAAGATATACTAGTAAAATATTGAGAACCCAAGTAACAGTCTGACACAAACTGGTGCAGCACCTAAAAGACCCAACACCAAACCACATTGGGAAACTAAAATAAATGCTCAGTAAGCAAATGGCCCTCCACACAAAGGCTAACTCCTCAGGACAAGACTCCGAAATCGACCTAAATCTAAAGGAAAAGGGATACTCCTTTGAGGACAGCAACTTTCACATTTTGAACCAAGAGTACCGTTGTTTTTCTAAAAAAGTATAGAGGCCATTTACGCCAAATTGGAAAACCAATGCCTAAACAGAGGAGACGGGGGTTTGTTTAAATCAGAAGGATATTCAACTGGTGTTGTATGTTCGTTCTTATTTTATAGAAGGCTGGCCAGCCTTAATAAAAGTGTTTAGACAAGTTTATTTTGCTTGACTAACATTATTACATAGGATTTGAAATTATTTCTTAAGGTGATAGGTCCTCTTTAATGTATTATTGACGATAAAGTAATAGAGAATCCAGCATATGAAGCTAAAGTTTTTGGTGCAGTATACAAAATATGGCAAACTAAAAATAACCCCCTAAGCAGAAACTTCCATGGCCCCAGATGGAGTATCTTTTTATTCAAGGAGATGGCCTTCGTGACACAGCCCTGTCCTGGTTCTCTTCTTACATCACCAATCGTTCCTTCAGTGTCTCCTACAATGGAGTATCATCTTCTCCCCTACCTCTTTCTGTTGGAGTTCCTCAAGGCTCTGTCCAGGGACCATTACTATTCTCCCTCTATACTTCCTCCCTCGGCAAATTAATCAACTCGTATGGTTTCCACTACCACCTCTATGCTGACGATGCTCAGATCTATCTCTCATCTCCTGATCTCAACCCAGAACTCCTAACTCGAGTCTCCTCCTGCCTGTCCGTTATCTCTACCTGGATGTCACAACGCTACCTTAAATTAAACCTCTCTAAAACTGAAATGGTTCTCTTTCCTCCAACTAACACCAGTAAACATCCCAGACGTATCCATCATAGTTAACAATTCCACTATCACCCCCTCTCCCCAGGCCCGGTGCCTTGGGTTTATCCTAGAATCTGCTCTGTCATTCACTCCTCATATCCAGTCACTTATTAAATCATGTCACTTCCACCTAAGGAACATATCCAAAATACGATAATTTATCACCCAAGATGCTGCCAAAATTCTTATTCACTCTCTCATCATATCACATCTAGACTACTGTAACTCTCTTTTAATTGGCCTTCCCCTCCAGAGACTGTCACCTCTCCAGTCCATAATGAACACTGCTGCGAGGCTTATATAACTCAGCAACCTCTCCTCCTCTGCCATGCCACTCTGTCAATCCCTGCACTGGCTTCCGTTACCTTTCAGAATCAAATTCAAATTAATGACACTGACTTTCAAAGCACTTCATAACTCTGCCCCACCCCTACATTTCTGAACTCATCTCTATATACTCACCCAACCGCTTACTACGCTCCTCTACTGACCTACTACTCAACTCTTCTCTCATTACCTCCTCACATGCTCGCATTCAAGACTTTGCAAGGGCTGCACCCCTCCTCTGGAACTCTTTCCCATGGTCTGTCCGACTTTCTCCCAACCTTTCTGCTTTCAAGAAATCTCTTAAAACGCACTTCTTTCGAGAAGCCTACCCTCACTCTGCTTAACTACCAAACGCAACACCACATACAGTACCACATTTTTCACCCACTTAATTCGATCTTGCCCACAACTTGTGTATTACCTGTATTGATTGTGATGTATGTAACTCCATATGTTCTATGTATATAATTCATGGGATTTAGTTTTATAATCACATTTACTTTACAGTGCTACGCAATATGTTGGCGCTATATAAATACATGTTAATAATAATAATGGAACACCCTAGTTGACTTTTAGCTATTTTAGGTATCAGCGAAATTTATTTCTTAAATTATCATGTAGTTAATGCTGCTATTATGAACCTTTGAGGAAGTTCATAGACACCATACACAGTTTACGGTCTTTTTTCAGTCAGTACTTGTATCTAATCTTGATATATACATCTTGATTTAAGCACCCTTCTATGGTACAGCACTGTTAATAGTAACAATAATGAGCATTGTCTGTACATCTGCTGCTAAACTCAGACTTATCTGACAGTATTGCATAGTAGTCTACTCATGACCCAACCATAAAGTAAATAATAGCTTGTGAATGCCATTTCTTAAGTGTTCCAACTTTTATCTTAAGGAATGTCAGATATTCCCTCTCTTTTCTCCCAGAAGGGTCTTGACGTGTGTATTGACGTGTCAACCTTGCAATGCAAATGGTGCACAGCTGAGATATGAAATTGGATTCTGTCATGCTGAACGTAATCTACATTCTGTATGAAAGGACAGCATTAACTCTGGTTAGCTACAAGTGTGAGTCCCAACAAAAGTGACCACACATTGAGAAATGTCACTTGGTAGGAATTTTAAAACAGATTTCACAAACAATAGCAAAGTACAGTTGTGGATACAAGAAGGAGTTACACATGCAATAAACAAGTAGAGGTATGAAATTTCTTAGTTGGAATGCCAGTGACCTGGGGTTTTCCAAACAACAAGTATTTCAGTAATGTGGAACAACAAGTCTTAAGGGACAACAAAGCCCAAGAAATGAATATAGATAGAAATGCTATATTTTAAATACTGAGCTTGATGCAGCAGCCTAAAGGTTTAGCATATCTGTAACAGTAATAATTTAGGCCTTCTACTATAAGTAATTCTAGAGCAACTGGACTTGCTGAGTAATCATTGAAGACGTTGCACTACTCATCCGAGCATCTTGGATTTTGTTTCAGACATGATATGACATGATATGAACATACTAAGCACACTCTGGGCAGCTGTTGAGAGGGAAGGGCTTGTTATTATATCCTGATGCTGACTGTAATGGCTTGGAGCTTAAATTAAATGGAAATCTGAATTAAGTACTAATTAGTCTTGTACTGTGACATTTGTATTGTATATACACAGTACAGGCAAGGGATCCATTAACAGAAAACCTGGTATACAGAAAGCTCCAAATCTCCCATAGACTCCATTTTAATCAAATAATTCAAATCTGTAAAAATTGTTTCCTTTTTCTTTGTAATAGTAAAACAGTACCTGGTACTTGATCCCAAATATTAATTAATCCTTATGTGGGACAAAACACTCCTATTGGGTTTAAATAATAATAAAGCTAATGTGTGCATCATCAGAAGCACAGATCTTCATTGCTAAATGTCTCTCCACCCATTTATCTCTCTGTTGGGGTGCCCCAAGGTTCTGTCCTAGGGCCTCTTCTCCCTTTAGAGTCTCTCTCTTGGTGACCTCATACATCCTTTGGCTTCTCCTATCACCTTTATGCAGATGACACACAGATCTTCCTTTCTTGCCCTGATCAGGCAAAAATCAAGCAATGCCTTACTGTGTTGCGTCTTGGATGGTGGCTCCAAGACTGAACTGCTTTTCTTTCCACCAAAACCTAGCCACCTGCCTATGTTTAACATTACAGTGGAAAATGTCACCCTACATCCAGTCCTCTAAGGCAGGTGTCTGGGTATCACTCACCCATCTCTCACATTTTCAGCCCACATTACATCTCTCACCAGAACATGCCTTTTTGCAGAAACACTGAAAAGATACACCCCTTCCTCTGCCCCTCTACTACCAAAACACTAGTCCAGGCTCTCATACTCTCCAGGTTGGACTACTCTTAACATATTACTGGTTGGTCTCCTTGAATCATGTCTCCACTCATTGCGTTCAATCCCTATTAATGCTGCCCACCTCATCCGCAGCTAAATCACTCCCCTCCTCCTCTCTACTAAAATCTGGTGCATAAATAAAAATACCAAATTCTTATTTTGTCTTTCAGGGCCCTTCATTCTTCTTTTCCTCTTTATATATCAGACCTCATACCCCATACACTCCCTCCCGGGCCCTGAGGACAATCTACTGACCTTACAGTACAGAGACTGTACAGAGTCACACTTTTTTTTTTACTGATTGCACTCTGTCTCTGGAATGCTTTACCATCATGCATCAAGAAAGCCCCCACACTAGCTTTTTTCTAAGCTCATTAAAAACTACCTACTAGATGAAGTACTTCGCTAGCCTTCCTTTGCAGCAACGCTTCCTTATCCTATGCACTTATACCCCACCCCCTTTTTGTTTCTGATTTGCTCTTTCTTCCTTGGGGTAGGGACCTCATGAAAACAGTGTATTGAAAGCTTTTAAGCATTGATTACTATCAATTATTATTACTGTATAACTTAAATTATTACCTTATCCCTGTTTGTGCTCACACCTTGTAAAGCACTGCATACAACTGTGGTGCTATATAAAGAAATACCTAAATACATTCATGCATGGCCGCAGTTGCCCTGGGCTGATACAGAAATCCAAAACATACAACAGTGCTACCCTACTTTTTTGTAGAGCTTTAGCTATCCTTTAATGCAGTGATCCCCAACCAGTAGCTTGTGAGCAACATGTTGCTCACCAACCCCATGGATGTTGCTCTCAGTGGCCTCAAAGCTGGCAAATATTTTGGAATTCCTGGCTTAGAGGCAAGTTTTGGTTGCATAAAAACCAGGTATAGTGCCAAATAGAGCCTCCTGTAGTCTACCAGTCTATATAGGGGCTACCAAACAGCCAATCACAGCCCTTTTTTGACATCCCCATGGACATTTTCATGCTTGTGTTGCTCTCCAAGTTTTCTTTACATTTAAATGTGGCTCACGAGTAAAAAAGGTTGGGGACCCCTGCTTTAA
This sequence comes from Xenopus laevis, assembly GCF_017654675.1. Taxonomy (NCBI): domain Eukaryota; kingdom Metazoa; phylum Chordata; class Amphibia; order Anura; family Pipidae; genus Xenopus; species Xenopus laevis. Next base: position 63,085,395 of record NC_054374.1, read on the forward strand.
TGCAATTAAAACATACATACACAAACCCATCAATACATTGACTTTCCACAACTTTCAAGTTAAAGGGGAATTCCACGAAAAGTAAACATAATTTCAATCAACTTTGCAATAAACATCAATTAAAAAATATGCAGACTTTTCATGATTTCTGACATTTTCTGAGCTGGCTGACTACTGATACTTTGTATCAACAGCCAGCTCTCCTTAGACTGCAACCTCCAAACCCCACAATTCCCTGCACATGTGATTTCAATAAAGAACAGAACATCACAGTGCAATGCATTGTAGGTTATGTAGTTCCTGCATGCTGTCTGTAAGCTGTGGAGAAGTTGTTACAACTTGTAACATCAGTGTTTTAGTCCCTCCTTCCCTGCCAGGATTTCAAATGATGCAGAAAGAGAAGAACTGTTAAACAGCTGGATTGCAGCATAGAAAATGGCATTTATTCATACTTTTTGAAGAAATGGGTAACTATGATGGGTATATTTGGGGTTTCTGTGTTACGTGGGCCTCTTTATCAAATTTTGGTTTGGAAGCCAGAGTTACCTCTTAAGTCTAAAAGGATAGCCTATGGTTCTGTTCTATTTTAAAAAAAGATCCCCCGCTATCGGTGTACATTTTTCTCTAATGTACTTGTAAAAAAGCATCTTTCCCCAAGTTTGTAGGGATGCATTGAATTCACTGTTTCATCACAATCTAAATATTCCATATCAGATTTGGCTGATCATTTTGTTTAGCAGCTCTCCAATTTGGAATTTCAGCAGACATCTGGTTGCGTGGGTCCCATTTACCCTAGCAACCAGGCAGCAGTTTAAATGAAAAAATGGAATATGTACAGAAAAGGACATATAACTAATAAGAAATTACAATAATAGTAATATAATGTTAGTGTTTTCACCATTTAATAGCTGGAAAAGGCACATAAAAAATGCAATAACTGAAAACTAACTAAAACTAAAGAATGTAGACCAAATAAACAATTGCAAAGAAAAGGACATTCCATAACTTACTAAAAGTTAGCTTAAAGTGGACCTGTCACCCAGACATAAAAAGCTGTTAAATAAAATTCCTTTTTAAAGGAACAGTAACATCAAAAAATTAAAAAAAAAAAATTCGTTAGTATACAACGAAAAAAAAAACAGCAAGTCAAATTAAACTTTAAAATCACAAAGTCTTTATTAAGAAATAACTCACTGAAACTCCACTTCCGCTCCTCTTCAAAAAGGCGACAGGGCGACCATGCATCCTGTGACGCTCGATTTCTCCTCCCTGGCTATTCACGGACAGGCAGCATGCAGCTGGGAAGTCCCCCTACTCATACATCACGCTCATCACTATGTTCATCCTGCAGAGCCCCAAGCCTCTGCGAGTCATCAGCAACCACTTCCCCTACTACCGGGAGAAGTTCCCTGCCTGGCAGAACTCTATCCTCCACAACCTCTCGCTCTACGACTGCTTCGTCTCCTGGGAGCCCGGCAACCTAGGCAAGGGCAACTTCTGTGTCACTAGTGCTACTGCCCGCGGCACTCCTGGGGATCTCCGTGCTCCTGAGATGTGAATGCGCTTATAATGACAGAAGAAGTGGCGGAAGCTTCTAGCTGGCTTATTCTCCCCATACCGTTACAATAAAGAGACATATACACCGCTCACTGTACGGAATGCTTTTGTCATTATTACTGAAGGAACTATTTTAGGCTGCTCAGGCTGTTGCCGGCCCATGATCGTCAGTTCTGTTACGCACAATGTTCTACAGCCAGCGAGAATGCTGTACAAGGATAAAAGGTGGTGCACAAACAAGATTTTGAGATGTTGCAAGGCTTGTCTTGATAACAGTGTCCACAAAATGGCTCCTGACTGCTAGTTATAATTATGAGTTCCCAGACAAAAGGAAACAAAATTCAAATAATTTAAATAGTGTAATTGAAGTTCATGTTGCTTGACTAACATGATAAAGGATTTGGAATAATTTTTTGGGGTGACGGGTCCCCTTTAAAGGAACAGTGACACCAAAAAATTAAAGTCTTTTAAAGTAATGAAATATAATGTACTGTTGTGCTGCATTGTTAAAACTGATGTGTTTACTTCAGAAACTCTATAGTTTATATAAACAAGCTGCTGTGTAGCCACGGGGGCAGCCATTCACAGCTAAAAAAAAGGAAAAAAAAAAAGAGAAAAGACACAGGATACACAGTAGATAACAGATAATCTCTGTAGTATACAATGGGATTTTTCAGAACTTTTTTACTGTGTATCCTATGCTTGAATGGCTGCCCCCATGGCTACACAGCAGCTTGTTTATATAAGCTATAGTTGTGTTTCTGAAGCAAACACACCAGTTTTACCAGTGCAAGGCAACACTGCATTATATTGTAATTCCTTTAAAGAAGAACTAAAGCTTAACTAAAGATGTAGGCTAGAAATGTTGTATATTATGTTTTGGGTTTTTACACCAGCCCAAGGCAACTACAGCCTTTTAGCAGTAAAGATATGTGCCTCCAAAAATGCCCCAGTAGTGCCCCATCTTCTTTCTGCTGATTCACTGCACATGCTCTGTGCTGCTGTCACTGTCACAAGGGACTGACTCACAATATACTATATACAAAATAAAAATATTACAATATAAGACTGATTAGTAATTAATACAGATAATTAATTCATGGCAGAATAGAAAACAGTACAACTAGCATCAGACTTTAATATTTAATAATTCAATGTAAATAATCTGTCCTGTAGCATCATCTTATATCAAAGACCAATCTAATTTTCTGCTGATAATTTGTGATGACCCCTAAATTTAGCTTCTCAACAGCTGCTCAGGGCCCACTGAACATGTGAGTGTTCCAATATGGTGACCCCCTATTGAGAAGCTGGGACTTTAGGCTGGTGCAATAAGTTTAGTATATATATTATGGCATTTTAGCCATGTTAATTTTTAGGGTTTAGTTCTCCTTTAAGACACTTTCAGTTATTGTTGTAACTGTTCCTTTAAATATGAACTCTCTCTTAAAGGACTGGGGCCCAAAAACTGCACTGCATACTTGAGGTAAGGCCTTAACTGGGATCAACATAAGTAAAATGATATTTTCATCCTTTGATTCAATGCCCTTTTATGGAACAGAGTACGTTATTCACTAACCACTGACTTGCACTGCCTAGAGCTGAACAGTCTGTTATCCAAAAAGATCCCCAAATCTTTCTCAGTTAAGAAGGCATGGCGCTGTGTATTATGAAAAGGCACAGCTGTCCAACCTGTTGAGCCCCCAAGGGCCATCTCTGTATAATGTATAATGTGCCTGGAATGTCAGTACCCAAAGCCATTCACTGTTTATTATGTGCTTGTGGTGCTTTTATAGTCTCTCACTATATGATGTGGTTGGGGTGTCAATTCCTCCCTTTGCTTAGTTTATACAGTTTTAGGGCCCTTACTGATGGGCTTTGAAGCTGAGCTCCCCTGCGTTCCGGTTTTATGCGTTCAGCCGCAGGGGAGCGCAGGAGTAGACACGCTGACTTCTTTTCAACGCGGCTGTACTCACACAGATGCATGTAAGCTCCGAACGCAGGAAAGATGCAACATGCTGCGTCCCAACCTACGCTTACATGCGTCTGTGTGAGTACAGCCACGTTGAAAAGAAGTCAGCACGTCTAGTCCTGCGATCCCCTGCGGCTGAACGCATAAAACCGGAACGCAGGGGAGCGCAGCTTCCAATGCCTGTGCTAAGGGCCCTTAGCGTGCTAGAGAAGCTGAGTGGCTTATTAAGTGTTATGGATGATGTGCCTTTATCCAATACTATCAGTGTGCACTAGAGCTTACCCAAACCCTAAAATTCAGCTACTTTCAGGGTTCATCCTGGAATCCTAAACTGGTTTTAAACGACACCTCTCAATATCCTTAGCGAGGCAAAGGCATTAAAGGGGTGGTTCACCTTCAAGTTAACGTTTGGTATGTAATAGAATGGCCAATTATAAACAACTTTTCAATTGGCTTCATTTTTTTTTTATTTATAGTTTTCGAGTTATTTGCCATTTTCTTCTGACTCTTTCCAGCTTTCAAATGGGGCTCACTGACCCCATTTAAAAACAAATGCTTTGCAAAGGTACAAATGTATTGTTTTTGCTAGTTTTTATTACTCACCTTTCTTTTGAGGGCACCTCCTATTCATAGTCCAGTCTCTTAATTAAATCAGTGCATGGTTGCTAGGTAAATTTGAACCCTAGCCACCAGCATGATGAAATTGCAAACTGGGGAGCTGCTGAATAAAAAGCTAAATAACTCAAAAGCCAAATATAATAAAACATGAAAAACAATGGTCTCAAAATATCACGCTCTACATCATACTAAAAGTTAATTTAAAGGTGAACAACCCCTTTAAGTGGGTGCTTTCCGAAAATAATAAAAGTTGAAAGGGGAAATTGAAGCTACTCCATGTCTGGTCCTTGCACTGGAGATAATTAGATTCCCAGTTTCTCATTTGTTTTCACTGTTCTTAAAGCAGCAGTCTGTTATGCAGTAGGAATGAGCACTACACATAACCATCTTGTCACTAGTTAGAGGCAAAGAAATGTCTTGGCATTTTATTTATTTATTACTGAAGGTCATTATAAAAACTAGCTTCTTGTATTCACCCAACTGCCACAGATATTAAATTCTAGAGAGTTATAGTAGCTATCATCGACTTAATACAATATAGCACACTCATTTCTCTTTCTTATATGACATGGCCGGTGTTTACAGGGCATAAGCAGAGAGGTAAAATCACAACAAGGAATGGGTTAAGTCGCTTCCCCAAAAATAAAATTAGCTATCTAAATATTTACATTTGCGTAATACACAAAAATCCCAAATTAGGAAGCCTTGCTGAAAATCAGCAGAGTGGGTGTATGATTAGAGACCTGAGCACTTACCTCCCATGGTCATCTTGTAGTCCTTGCCAAAAACATCATGCACATACCTCTGCAGCAAAGAGGTTTTTCCCACAGTAGAATCTCCCACAACAAGGACTTTAAACAAATGATCAAAACTGCTCATAATGCTCTCACTCTACCTACACATTTTCAGGCATAGGAATTACTGCCCCTCCCTCTCACAGAAGTGCCCACCTAGTTGTTTAGATGTGGAACGCAAAGGGCTGTAAAATGTGTGAACAAATGTGCTGCAGTCCCACAACTGCCTCATCTATGCCTTTTCCTTTCTCTATTCTAGAGACTGTCATGTGAGCCGCAACAATCATTTGTTAACTTGTTACACCCTCCCTCACAAGTTCAAGCAGGGAGTCATAAACTACACCTCCTTGTACAAATTACACAGGAAATGTAAAGCCTTCTGGGAATTGTAGTCTTGTCTTGCAGTCACTTTGTAGCGAATCGCTGAAGAGGTAAGACTTGAAAGTGTAGTGGGAGGAATGTTAGGCTTACACACACACACACACACACCCTCTCTCTTTCTTTCTCTCTTGCTGCAGAAGAGACTTTCCTGTAAAGAACAAGAGTCTGAGATACCTATACGGTCTGTAGTGTGTAATCCGCCTCCTGTCACTCAAGACAAATACAACCCACTAACAATATTTTCATAAAACCAAATAATCACTAAATAAATTGGTTTGCAAAAAAACAGGGGGTCATGTTTATTAAAACTTTAACTCAAATTTCCTCTATAAAAAATGCGGGCCCCAAAAATCATTTCTATTTAGAAACAGCATACTTTGCACTGTTGCAAATGGGCAGACCCACCTCCAGTTGTTCTAGTAGACATTTATGGGCTTCTCCTGTAGGGGTACTCCCTGACCTGGGAACAAAACCAGTGTCAATGATCCCCTTAGTGGTTGCCTCTCTGCTTAAATGGGCTTCGCCTGGTTTATCCCCGAGGCCAGAAAACAGAATCAGTTCCAGGAGCCCGCCAAGCACCACTTGGGGCTCACATTGCTGCCAGAAACAGGGAAGAGTATACTCACTCTCTGACCCCAAAAAACAACATAATGGCAGAAACACACGGGGAGATTAGTCGGCCGGCAACAAATTTCCTCGCTGGCGGGATGGTACTCAGAGCGCTTCGTTTTACAAAGTCGCCCAAAGTTTCCTCGTGAGACAACTTTGGGCGATCTCGGAAATGAAGCGATCCAAGTGCCATCCCGCCGGCAATTTCATTCTAGCCAGTGGGAAGGCAGTTTGGGGAGATTAGTCGCCCCGAAGAAGAGGAAATTTGTCGCTGGCCAACTATTCTTCCCGAATCTGCCCATGTGTCTCTGCACTAAACTGTTAACATGACCTCCTGGTTACTCCTCTTACTGCACAGTGATGTTTTGTTTTCTAAACTTCTGCTGGTTCTACGTGATGGTTAAGATAAATAAATCCTTAGCTGCATTTGAAAGGGGGACACCCTCGTCTGTATAACCCAGGGACTTTAACATTCATATTCACTGACCAGTTGCCTTTTTTTGTGTTCTCTATGGCTGCTACCATTGAATTTGCACAGTGCCACTCCATGTGTTGGAGTATCCCTGACCAAATGAGTGAAATTTCAAGCTATTTCTTTTTTATGCTGTCCAATGTGGCATGAATTTCAGAAATTAAATGTACTGATTTTTTTGCAACCAGGTCGTTACCTCCAGCGCGCAACCTATGATTTCGGGCTTGCCACGTGACTTTTCTGTTTTTTGGAATAAGTGAAAACAATTTAGTCCATCTGAGTCCCCTCTTACCCAGCCAGCGTAGTTTCATCTGTTCTTGCGGTATCCCCAATTGTTCCCATAAGCCTTGCCAGATGCTCTAACTCCTGCCCACTGAATATAGGAATAACCCACTAACCAAGTCTGCATGCATTTCTCTTGCTTACCTGTATAAACAATACAAATATGGAAACATTTAAAAATGTGAACTTAAATTCTGCTGTAAGATGCTTAGCGGAATAGCGCCATCTCCCTAAATGCTTTATCCGACCCCATTTTTTGCTGTTCCTGTCCTAAATGAATGTGTGGTTATTCTGTTTTTGGATAAACCCAGCCTGTAAAACCACCCATTTTAGGATTGACCTAAACTGAAAAATAGCTAGTGGTTATACGTATATACTGCTACACTAATAAAGGGCCCTGTTATTTTGGCTTTGTTGCTAAACATTCTTATACTGCTTGGCACATGTTAAGTTCTCTGTGGCTTTTAAGATAACCCAAGAGCCTCTACTAATCTGATCAGTTTTTGGATGCCATATGGAACATAATACCACTGTGACAGTTTGATTTGGCCCATTTGTAATCCAGACAATAGTGCAGCTTTATTGAGTGCAAAAGGTTCACTTACGTGTAGTGGCCCATGATGGGCAATGTAAAAGGCCACTACAAACTTGCTGTAAAGCTATGACCAAGGCTGCCAACCTATCTCTAGGTATGGGTTCCCTGGCATCCCTAGGTGCACCCATCCTCCTAGCCTATTCCTTCATTACCTGGTCCAATCTCTAGTGGGGTCAATGTTTTATAAAAATTTTTTTTGAGAACCTGACAGAGCCACAGCGACAGAGCCAGCTAAGATTCCCAGCTGCTTTTATATCTGGTTCAAGTGTTATCAGCCAATAAATCCTTAATAAGGTCATTTACCTGTGAGAGATCATCTGCCAAATTAGTTTAGAACATGTTTTGCCCTATTTATCGGCTGCTGGAGCCACTCTGTGAAATGTTGCCATGTTATGCTCCTACTTCAAGTTCCATTGCTACCCTTTGTCCCTCCCCTAAATTTTTCCACATTTCCCCTATCCAATGCACAACCCCCAGAATGTCCTCCCTAGGCCTACTGTTTCCCAATCAACAAACTCCCAAACTTGGTTTCACTGGCTTATTCTTCTGATAGCCCATTGTTCCAATCAACAAAACCTCCATACTGGTTCCATTTGGCAGGTTCCAACACACAGCCCTTATGGGTCTTCGCTTGTAGTCATTGCACTCAGCCTCCTATTTATATAGGCTTGAAGCCTATGATTAAGTGTCCTAGTGACACGAAACGTGTCAGGCGAGAGATGACTATATAATAAAGCTTCAATTTTTAATTTACTATTTTTCTGTTCTGATCAATACGTGAGTTAGCCAGTGTGCCCGGCACCAACATTTATGCTTTTTCTATAAGGATTGTCCTCTCCCTTGAGCTGAGGGCCTGGGGCTGGAGCACCTGGGCCACGTCTTTACTTGAGTGATTCTACTACATCTGCCTTATGCTTGAAAACGTATTGGTTTCACGAAATTCAAATGTACTCACAAATCGAATGGGAGGTTATATATGAAATGATTTGAATGTCTAAAATTATATTGAATGAGAATGTTCCGAAAATGTGTTTCGTATTCGAATTGAATACGAACGAAACTAAAAATCGAAAATTTGGCAGGTTATGAAAGTTTGAACATATTTCTGTGTTTTTTTCAGTTATTACAGTTTTGTTAATGAAGGTGAAATGCCCTTTAAGCTGCGAGTCTAACTTTTCCCAGGAGACCTGTTATCTTATATTGTTACAATTATTTATTTGCTTATCTCAAAATTATTACAAAAGTACTTTATATGAAGCTGTCACTGTTCTGGGCTCTCTGCCAATAGCCAATTAAGTGAGAAACGTTGTTTCTTTTTCTGCCTGTTCAGTGTAGCGAAAAATGTGACTTTCCAGTACAAACGAGGGATTGCGGGTTGAGCGGTCAAAAGAGGGACTGTCCCTCTAAAAACGGGACAGTTGGGAGGTATGTTGAACTTGATAATCTGCACAAGAAGTATTTTAAAAATACACTTATGTAGCAGCATAAATGCATGGGTGTGCAAAAACCAACACAGGCGTGTTCTAGCTAAATGAACAAATTTATTCATTTGCCTTCAGTTAAAGATTTTTCAAGTTCCCTTTTTTGATCTGGTGACATGGCAGTTCTGATAGCAAGTGTTTATATTTCACTGTATATAGAACGATGCAGTATAATGGTGTAACCAAGTGTGAAGGATTGGCTAGAGCTGGCATGCTCAGTAAATCATTTCAAGGAAGCGGCAACACATTTTTTATCTAATCATACAGCCAGATTAACTGACAAAGTATTATTGCATATATACTGTATTACCGGCTTTGCCATTTATTAGGGTGTCATATATTCTTCTTTAAAATAAATTTCTGAAGCCAGGATCAACTCACCAACTCCAACTACTGTATCTATGCAAACTGAACTGCAACCTTTACTCCACCAAAAATCACAGCTCTAATGTAGATAATTAATAACTAGGAGTAAACATTTGCTAATCATGACTGGACTTTGACACCATGACCCTGACACTGGTGCATTTGGTTCCTTGGCAATTGTGATTACAGTCTTATGGTGACATGGTCAGTATGGGGACAAGGTGTCAAAGACATGCACGCAATGTGCACTGCAATAAAAAAAAAAAAAAAATCAATTATCTGAAAAGATAAAAGTGACCAGGAAGCCACTTAAAGTTTTCAGGGACCAATGTGCTGGTTAGAATATTCAGATGGCAAAAAAACAAGTAAAAAGAAAAATTCAGTTGAAAAGAATTGATTGAAATGACTACCAGACTTGGGAGACAGAACTGCAGGCAACAGTTAATTACATTGTCCATTTACCTGGCACTTAGCATCAGATCACACAAGACATTAAACAAAGCAAAAAAAAAAAAAAAAGTCATCATATGCAGTCTGATTAATACTATTTGTAAAGAGAGTACATACAGTCCCTCTACTTACTTAGGAGCAGACTCACTAGGAGCTTGCAGCACCCCATAGGTGCTTGTCATGCATCTCTTGAAGTCTAGTGTCCATTATCTCGAGGCCCAAAAGGAAATGTCCTCTTTTAAAATAGGCCAACTATCCGAATGCATGTTATTCCTTAGCCAACAGACCCATTACAAAGGCCAGTACTTGAGCAATCCACATAACTTTACTACAGTCTTGACAAAACATAAGAGAGGAGGTCGGAAAAAAAAGTTTTCTAAAAAGTTCAACCCTTGTTTAAAGGAAACCCTAAAAATGAATATGGCTAAAAATGCCATATTTTATATACTGAACGTATTGTAGCAGCCTAAACTGTCATGATGAGGTTTGCCTGTAATATAAGTTGATACTACAAGACTGATTATTAAATTCTATGCTATCTGCACTGGTTTCTGTGCTGCCATATAGTAATTATCTGTATTAATTAACTCATCTGCCTTATTTCCTGGACACTCCATGTCATACTTACCGGGGATAGCCCCACCCCAGTGCTCCCATCAGAAGGAACCTCCCCAAAGCTTTAAAAGCCCAACCCCACCCCCCAGTCCGGTGTCTTTTTTCCTTCTGCTTCAGTTTTTTTTTTTTTTTGCTCCTGTTAGAAGCAAGTTTTCTTTTTAACCTTGGGGAAGCAGTAGGGCTGCTGTTAGCGTCCTAGGGACTCGGGGTTGGTCCTGGTGATCTTTTACCCCTAAGCACATTACCTCAGGTGGAATCTTCAGTGTTTAATCATCTGGATCAGGTAGGCACAGTTTTACTGTGGCTAATATCATTGCTTTCCTTGATCCATGTGCCCTCCAGCCTGATTATATCCAGGTCTGTGGCAAGTGCTATGTCCCCCCATCCGTATGCCTACCTGGGCATGTCTAAAAAGCGTCCAGCGGCATTGGGGTATATGGCCCATACACCCTTTATGATTTTTACGGATGGGAGAGGGAGGTGGCAGTTAGGTACGTTATTCTGATAACAAATATTTAGTTAGCGGCCTGAACCTTATGGCCTCCTTCTCCTTTTTAATATTACACCAAACTGAATGTAGATGGGGTAACATCAGTGGTTCGGAGCTGGCTGTAATAACCACATATTTATGCACATGTCATACATTAATTGGGCCAGCCACTGGTTACTACTATAACCTTACTGTATGTATATGCTTAAACATTTCAGTGGCTTTGGTGCTTACTAAGGTTATAACCAAAAGTAAATGAACATGCTATACATCTCTCTGGTTTGGACACCAATCAACAGAACAACCAAACTGAAGGTAAATGTTAAACTGATGAGTAATGGGTGTGGTAAGGTTCTAGGCATTTCCGGAGGGTGCCTATATAGCCTTCAGGTTTGTATGTAAGCATGGTAACACAAGTTAAGGCTCCAGTATCCCTGGGTCATGTCTGTTTCAAGTAACTTTGATTTAGGTTATAAGCATGCATTACTCTTGCAAATAAGCCAATAGGGTAACGTATGCTTGCTGATAACAGCAGCCAAGACTGACTTAAAGGCGCTAGCCAAGTCAGATATAGGTATTATAAACTTAATTAAGTACGTCAGCTGTGTTACAGATAAGTATTATACCCTTATTTACAGCAGTCCGTAAGGGCTTAGGGGACTGTGTTCCGGTAAGTATGCCACAATCAGTATATGGGTTACAGATACAGTAAAGGTGGTAACTGATGTAGACATATATCTTGTCTAAGTGGATTGACTAAGGCCAATTCTGATTCATACAAATGCTATGTAATATATAGGATTATGCACCGTTACAAAGATGGTGTGAGAGTAGTGGCCAATTCTGGTTTAAAGGTATACGACTATACTGCATATGGGTGTTATGCAATAGTCAAACAGCAGGTAGGTATTATGCAATTGCTGTATTATAACATGGACTTGTGAACCACAACTTTTGAAGTCGACGTGGTCCATATTTTTGCTTACATAACAACTATAGGCTGTTGGAATAGTTATCAGTCTTAAGGATCTCACTAATTAGAATCTATGTTCTACGACTGGACTTATTCTTGCTGATTAAGAAAATAAGATAAATACGGTATCCTGCTTCTGCGATAGGATTGGCCTGGGGCTAAATGGATGTAGACATGTATTATTATTATTATTATTATTAACATGTATTTATATAGCGCTAACATATTGCGTAGCACTGTAAAGTAAATGTGATTATACAACAACATCACATGAATTACATACATAGAATATATGGAGTAACAAACATCACAGTCAATACAGGTACAAAAAGGTGAGGAAGGCCCTATGCATAGGCATACAGTCTAAAGGGAAGGGAGTAATACACAAGGTGTGGGAGTGGGCAAGATCGAATTAAGTGGGTGAGAAATGTGGTATTGCGTTTGGTAGTTAAGCAGAGTGAGGGTAGGCTTCTCGAAAGAAGTGCGTTTTCAGAGATTTCTTGAAAGTAGAAAGGTTGGGAGAAAGTCGGACAGACCGTGGGAGAGCGTTCCAGAGGAGGGGTGCAGCCCTTGCAAAGTCTTGAATGCGAGCATGTGAGGAGGTAATGAGAGAAGAGTTGAGTAGCAGGTCAGTAGAAGAGCGTAGTAAGCGAGTGGGTGAGTATATAGAGATGAGTTCAGAGATGTAGGGTGGGGCAGAGTTTTGAAGTGCTTTGAAAGTCAGTGTCATTAATTTGAATTTGATTCTGAAAGGTAATGGAAGCCAGTGCAGGGATTGACAGAATGGCGAGGCAGAGGAGGAGCGGTTGCTGAGGTGTATGAGCCTCGCAGCAGTGTTCATTATGGACTGGAGAGGTGACAGTCTCTGGAGGGGGAGGCCAATTAAAAGAGAGTTACAGTAGTCTAGACGCGATATGATGAGAGAGTGAATAAGAATTTTGGCAGCGTCTTGGGTGATAAATGATCGTATTTTGGATATGTTCCTTAGGTGGAAGTGACAAGATTTAATAAGTGACTGGATATGAGGAGTGAATGACAGGGCAGAATCTAGGATAACCCCAAGGCACCGGGCCTGGGGAGATGGGGTGATAGTGGAATTGTTAACTATGATGGATACTTCGGGGATGCTACTGGTGTTAGTTGGAGGAAAGAGAACCATTTCAGTTTTAGAGAGGTTTAATTTAAGGTAGCGTTGTGACATCCAGGTAGAGATAGCGGACAGGCAGGAGGAGACGCGAGTTAGGAGTTCTGGGTTGAGATCAGGAGATGAGAGATAGATCTGAGTATCATCAGCATAGAGGTGGTAGTGGAAACCATAAGAATTTATTAATTTGCCAAGGGAGGAAGTATAGAGGGAGAATAGTAATGGTCCCAGGACAGAGCCTTGGGGAACTCCAACAGAAAGAGGTAGGGGAGAAGATGCTACTCCATTGTAGGAGACACTGAAGGAACGATTGGTGATGTAAGAAGAGAACCAGGACAGGGCTGTGTCACGAAGGCCAAGTGACTGGAGGGACTGGAGGAGGAGAGGGTGATCTACAGTGTCAAATGCGGCTGAGAGATCAAGCAGTATTAGTAGTGAGAAGTGATTGTTGGCTTTAGCGGTTAAAAGGTCATTAGTCAGTCGAGTCAGGGCAGTTTCCGTGGAGTGTTGTGGCTTAAAAACCAGATTGTAGGGGGTCCAGCAGGTTATTGTCAGAGAGGAATGAGGTAAGTCGGTTGTAGACTAGGCGCTCAAGTAGTTTAGAGATGAAAGGTAGCAGAGAGATAGGTCGGAGGTTGTCAAGATTGGAGGGATCAAGAGAGGGTTTTTTCAGAATGGGGGTGACAAGAGCATGTTTTAGTTGAGAAGGAAACAGTCCAGTTGAGAGGGAAAGATTAAATAGGTGAGTTAAGGCTTTGATTAGACAAGGATTGGTATTGCGGAGAAGTTTTGAGGGAATTGGATCAAGCGGGCAGGTGGTAAGGTGAGAAGAGGCCAGAAGCTTTGAGACTTCCTCATCAGTGACAGGGGTGAAGGAGCACAGGAGGGACTGAGGAGTGTGGAGGGAGGGTGGTGGAAGTCTAGGGGGGTTGAGTAGTGTAATGTCCCTTCTGATAGTGTCAATTTTGTTTTTGAAGTGCTCAGCAATATCTTGAGCAGAGACAGATGTGCATGGAGGGGGTGGAGAAGGGGAAAGGAGAGTGTTAAAGGTGGAGAAAAGTTGTGCTGGTTTTTTAGAAAGGGAGTTAATGAGTGAAGTAAAGTATGTTTGTTTGGCTTGGAAGAGGCTGGTGTTAAAGGAGCGCAGGGCAGATTTGTAGCTCCAAAAGTCTGATTCTGAACGGGATTTGCGCCAGCGACGCTCAAGTGCACGTGAGTGTCTTTGGAGCGCTTTTGTATGAGCAGTATGCCAAGGTTGAAGTGGTTTGGGTCTAGAACGTTTAGTTTTTATAGGAGCAAGCTCATTTAGGGCAGTGGTGAGAGTACTATAGTAGACAGAGGTAGCCACATTAGGACATGAGATGGCTGTATACAGTCATATATACATTTAACAAGGATTCTAATATCGCCACAGCTGGAGATCAGGCAAGATAAATGTTCTGTTTATTCCAATGATAAATCAAGGTCTATTTATAAAACTGGTATGATATTCATCAGGATCTCTTTCTTGGTTACAGGGGTGCAACTTATCTGGTCTCAGTCTGGAAGACCGTGGGTACATCAGTCAGTGCAAATGTTTGGTTAATTCACATATACTGTATTCACTACTGCCACAGGGTTTTAGAGCCTTGCAATGAGGTATTTTATGGTACAGACCTACTGTATTTAGTTTGTCTCCAATACAATAGGGGTCAGCTCTCGGACTATATATTCATGGGACATATTATATTAATGGGTACCATATAAAGCTGGCTGTAAAATTAGGTATTCTCCATCAATTAAGTTATAGCTAAAAGTTTTGATCCACAGGTTCGTTATAACAGGCTATTCTGTAATGTTAATCCGTATGGTGGACAGGAAGCATGCAATCTTGGCATGCTGGGTTTTCTAAAGGTCTATGTTACTCTAGGTTTAGCCTTTTACACCACCATAGACTGGCCTGGCTAGTTAAGGTAAGTATCATAGGGCTTAACATCAAGCTATAAAAAGGGTCTTATTCACTTTATCCTTTTAGACCGAGGCTTCAGTATCGGCCTTAGGCAAGGTCCTGGTTATTGCACCTCTTGCCAACAGGCTTGGACATGCTAGTATGGTTAGTAGGGGAGTTCCATTGCAGAATAATAGGTAAATAATTATATCTCCATACCTAGATTAATTTTAATCTTGAACACTTAAGGATGGTCTCATGGAACTGTCCATGTCTGGGGATTTGAGAATAACCAATCTCTAGCAGTATTGTTGTATTGTTGAGTCATTCAAATTTCTTCCTATATGGTAAACTCATGGGAGCAGGCCATACAGATTGTTTATAGGCCCAATCTATGGGGTACAATAACTCCAGCTATGTACAGGTCACATCTGTGAAGGCTCGAGGACTGTATCATAGCAAGGTTATGCATATCTGCAGGCATTTCTTTTACCTGGTCTTCTCCAGGGCACGCTGATCTTTAATACTATCCAGTCTTGTTTGGTGTTGGATCATGAGCTAAAGATAACAATTTCAATCTGTACAGACTGCAGAATGTTTCTAGATACCTCACAGGGCAGGTAAGGTATTCCCACATTGGCAGCACTCCTTGTCCATAAGTCATTCTACGGACCTCTCATTGAGAGGTGTATTGGTTATGGTCTAGAATAAATACAGGTTCCTTAGTATTAGAGAGACGGGGAAATACACTAGGTGATGCCATGTACCGGTAGTGTCATACAGAGCGGGGTCATGTAGAATACTAGTGATGGTATTTTTCCTTCCCCCTACTAAATCCTCTTTTGCAGGTACCATGCTTTTGAGCCATTTCCAAGAGTGCTCTTGTGGATGTTATGCGGTTGGAATAAACGTGCTGGTATGTAGTAGGAGTAAGACTATGTAGAAGTGTTACTCTGGGTTCCTATCCGCTTCTATTTAATTAAAGATAGTTCTCTCTTTTTAATGTAATTGTCATGCTGGTTTCACACTCGGTATCATTACTTTGGTGTGGGTTCCTTTAAGGAGTACTATTTCCTTTTATTCTCTTCCAGTCCATTTCCTCTGAAAATACAGAGTTCACAGATTTCCACAAGGTGATTTTGGTCCACCTTTGGGGGTTTCATTCTTCTGAGTTTTATCTGGTATAGATTATACTCGGCCACTTCCTTATGTGTAACAAATTCCCTCCCATTGGGATATTAGCTTGCTAAGTCCCGGTAAGTATGACATGGAGTGTCCAGGAAAAGGGAAGATTGTATCATACTTACCGTGATCTTCCTTTCCTGGACACTCCATGTCAAGTTTCCCATCCCTTTTTCTGTAGTTTCTAGAAGCTTATTATGAGACACCGGACTGGGGGGTGGGGTTGGGCTTTTAAAGCTTTGGGGAGGTTCCTTCTGATGGGAGCACTGGGGCGGGGCTATCCCCGGTAAGTATGACATGGAGTGTCCAGGAAAGGAAGATCACGGTAAGTATGATACAATCTTCCCTTATTGTGACTGATATTCTATGCATACTGTATATTTTGAGTCGGTCCCTAAGTCATGTAACGTACAATATTTTGTTAAGCTTTAGTTCTCCTTTAAATAAAACCTGCCTGTCAGAGACCAAAACAGTGAGTTAAATAATATGGTTCGAGGTTATAAATAAAAGGAGTTGAAAAAACATACCCCTTAAATAGGTAATTTACCTTTAAATTAACGTTTAGTTTGTTATAGAATGGCTAATTCTAAGTAACTTTTCAATTGGCCTTCACTTTTTTAATTAGTATAGTTTAAATTATTTGCTTTCTTCTTCTTCTGATTCTTTCCAGCTTCCAAATGGGGGTCACTGACCCCATCTAAAAACAAATGCTCTGTAAGGCTAAAAATGTTTTGCCACTTTTCTTTTTTTATTATTCCTCTTTCTATTCAGGCCTCTCCTATTCATATGCCAGTCTCTTAGTCAAATCAATGCATGGTTGCTAGGGTAATTTGGACCCCAACAACCAGATTGCTGAAATTGCAAACTGCAGAGCTGCTGAATTACAAGCTAAATAACTCAAAAACCGCAAATAATCAAAAATGAAAAACAATTGCAAATAGTCTCAGAATATCACTCTCTACATCATACTAAAAAGATAATTTAAAGGTGAACAATCCCTTTAAGACAAACTATTTAAAACTATATTGGGAAAACCGACACACAGGCTGGTCTCAGACAGGTCTGCATCTTGTATCTACTTGTATGACATGGTTTCAGTTATTTACCAAGCACCAAAAGAGAAGTGTGACAAGTGTCACATTTTCAAAGGCCCACTCGTGTACTTTGGACCAAGAACAGAAGTCACTTCTTGACAGTAGTCTGCATTCTTAAAGGACCAGTAACATCATTTTTTTTTTAATTCGTTAGTATAGAGAGGAAAAAAAAACAAAGACAAATTAAACTTTTAAATCTCGAAGTCTTTATTAAGAAATAACTTGCCTAAACTCAGATTGCGCTCCTCTTCAGAAAAGGCGACGATCCATCATGCGGCGCTCGATTTCTCCTCCCTGGCTATCTCCTATAAGGAAGGTAGGGAGGACGAATCGAGCACCACACGATGGATCGCCTTTTCTGAAAAGGAGCGCAAGAGGAGTTTCAGTAAGTTATTTCTTAATAAAGACTTAAAAGTTTAATTTGTCTTTGTTTTTTTTTTTTTCGTTCTATACTAACGAATTTAAAAAAAAAAAAATTGATGTTACTGGTCCTTTTAATCAGTTAATGCGGTCATATTCTACTTAGGTGACTGTACATGAAAGAACTTTGATGCTCTGCCCGAACTTGCATTTTCACAAAATGAATAAATTGGGTCTCTGGTTAGTGCAGAGTTTTGTATTTATTTTGACATTATTTTTCCCCCTTTCTCCAGTTGTATAGGATAATCTCGGTTGTTCTGCCTGATGAAGCTAAAGAACGAGACCAATTCATTTATAAATATCTTTATTTCATATCTTTATGTTCATAAACAAATAATTTATATTTTGCTGATTGAATAGATCTTCAAGAACTAAGAATAT
The DNA here is from genome assembly GCF_017654675.1 of Xenopus laevis. Classification (NCBI taxonomy): domain Eukaryota; kingdom Metazoa; phylum Chordata; class Amphibia; order Anura; family Pipidae; genus Xenopus; species Xenopus laevis. Next base: position 63,103,198 of record NC_054374.1, read on the forward strand.
ACCTGAAGGACACATTATTATTGTAAGGTGATTGTTTAACGTTTCAAAGCAGTGCAATTGCATTTTGGGCTAAAAGCATATCTCAGACAAAATTATGGGCCTCTAATGTAATGAAAGTAGAAATATTCCAAGATTTTTTGGAAAAATGTGATTCCTGGTTGATAAATTGAGTCAATACAGAGATTCTGACTTCTAGACATTGTTGTTTCTGCTGCGTTAATTATAGTTTTTCTCCCCAACTGCAATTGTACACAAAATATACAGGTAATTAAGGTTTTTCTAAAAATGTTTGAGAAATTTGATTGAGAATCTCTGTAGTAAATACATGTATATTTATCACCGCTGTATGCATTTTAAAGCAATAAAGCACATAAGTGCCATAACCAGAGCAATTCAAACATCAGACATTACACAATTTTATATGGTATACATCACAAGATAAGTCACTAAGACATAATAATATAAAAAGCTCAGCGAGTCATAAACTCTAGACCCAAATACAAATATTTGCTTGATGCTTTGAGCATTTCTTTCCAAAACACGTGTCATGTTCTGAATATAAGTCCTCCAGCCATTCCCTGAGTGTGGCTTTTCAGGATTCTTTATCACAAACAAACATATCATTTGTCACATTAACAAACTGACTAATAGGGGGAAATCATATTCAGAGAAATTATGTTATTTCTTAAATTATATCCAAGAATATTATACTGTTCCTTATTAAATATGTGATTCAATATATAAAAGGGCATATCATCTTAAAGAGGATGTAACCAAAACTGAATGTTGTCTGATTACATAAATAGTAATTTTAATCAACTTTACAACATACATTAAAAACCAGTGAAATGTGTTATTAAATTTGTGAAATTGCTACCGAAAGCAGAATCTTTTGTGTTCTCTGCTTTCAATTGCAAATATTTAAAAATAACTTTTTAATCAGTTTTTTAAAGGCATGTATATTGTAGAGTTGCTTATAAATGACATTTTCTTTCATTAGGCAACCTTTTATTTTTTTTTTCTCTTGGGATAAAATACCCAGTGTCTGCCAGTGTAAAGACTGTACTTAAACTACAGTGTGAACATTGCAGTGCTCAAGAAGATAGTTTTGTCAAGAATCACAACAAAATACAAAGACTTGTCCAGTCCGAAATGAAAGGCTTCAAATTTCTTTAACAACTTAAAGAACATAATGTATCTAAAAGGGACACCAGAGGGGCTGAAGGCATCATAATCAAGTCCCTTCTATGACAATTTTTCAAGGACAAGTGGCAGTTAAAGGAGAATTCAACCCCTTCAGCGCTAAAATCCCTCCCCCCTCCCCTGTGTTGCCCCCCCTCCCTCCTCCTCCCTGACCTACATCCCCCCCCCGGGCAAATGCCCCTAACTTGTTACTGATCCCTCCGTGCAGTTCCTCTCCTGTTGAGTTCATGGCAGCCATGTTCGCCCGTGCGCTCTTCTTAGTGTATTCGCTGGCATTTGGTGGCGCATGCGCGGTAGAGGGATTTACCGGTAAGTATCTACTGCGCATGCGCCCGAAAGTCACAATATTTCGGATTTCTTTTTTCGGAAACTTCATGACTTTCGCCGCATGCGCAGTAAATCCTTACCGATAAATCCCTCTACTGCGCATGCGCCACCAAAGGAAGAAGAGCACACGGGTGAACATGGCTGCCTTGAACTCAACAGGAGAGGAACTGCAGGGAGGGGTCAGTAACAAGTTAGGGGCATTTGCCCGGAGGAGGGAGGGGGGGGCAACACAGGGGAGGGGGAGGGACTTTAGTGCCGAAGGGGTTGAATTCTGCCCCGAACTCGACCAAACTCTATTTGACTTTTTCCCAGAAAAAACTTGAATGTCAGGAAGGCTGCAAACACCTCCAAATTGGTCACTCTCCCATTGACTTATACAGGAATTTGGCAAGTTGTAGGTGGTGAATAGTTGGATTCAAATTATTAAAGGGCCAAAGTATGATAAATCTCGAAAATGGAAATTAGAATTATTTAAGAAACTTGAATCGAGTTAGTATAATTTCCCTAGTCGAATTTTTAACCATTAAAAAAATTTGAATTTTCATTTTGACCCTAAATAAATCTGCCCCTTAGTAATTCAGTATACTTCTATTTCTACTGAAATAGGTTGAAAAACAAACACTGGCAGAAATGTGCAAGTTTGAGCTTTTATATATGCTATTCCAAACTGGGAAGCCGATGTGTCCAATTGCTTAATACTTAGAAAAAAAAAAACAATTTATACAGAACAGCTAATACTGCATTTCCCCTATGGAACATGAAAGACACACAAAGTCTTACTATATGCCCCAGGTAAAAAGCTTATTGTTCTGCCAGCGGGTTAATGAATGATGCTCAGAAGCAGCTGATGAAAGTGCGCATTTGGTTTGTTGGGAAAAAACTGTACACATCCCCCCCCCCTACAAAAAGCCAGCCCTTGAAAGAAAATTGCACTTTTTCTTCATTGGAATCCAATGGACTTCCAGTTTGCTAAACCAGTAAACAAGGTGCAAAATGTTAATTATAGAAGAACAGATGATCAATCTCCAACATCAGTGTCACGGTCTCCGATAAGCCATAGAATGTGAAAGCTGAGTGCTAGCAGTCCAGTGCCCAGAAGGTCTCCCAAGGCAGTAAGATATGGAATTGAAAAGTTATCAGGATCCATCCCTCTACCCCACATCCAATGAACCATCCAGTCTGCAATGTAAAGAAGAACTAGGACCTGTAACAGAAAGAGGAGCAGTGTCACAATCAGAAAATACAGTACTATTATTTATGCACTATTTAATTATTAGTCAGTTGTGATGGCAGGTATCTTGAAATACACTTGCTCTAATTCTGAATGAATATTTAGAAAGCAAGCATGAACGATTCAACATTACTGCCTTTTACCTGAAGAAGTGCAGCCGTCATGTAGAAAACCATAAAGATTGGCGTAAGCGTTGTATGTCCACCCTGCATAGAACTGATTGTGTACAGGAAAATCAAATGACCTGGTATGACAAAAAGGAAGAGGACCCTTGCAGAGCGAGAGTTCACATCTGCAGAAAGAGAAGCCGATAAATAAAAACTGTAATGGCCTTGGCTCAAATTATAATTTGTATACATGGCACTTTCTTCCCTTTTTCTTTTATCCAAAACTAATTTCAGAAAAGATACAGAATAAAACTTAAAGCAGAGCTGTAGTCTTGCAATGTACATTATTTTAGTTTCAGAGTTAAAGTCTTATTTAACTGCCATTATAATGAATTTTGTAACAACCAAAATGCTGGTCTTCTGACTACAGTCAAGAAAGGGTTTGCTTTCAGAAAGGAAGTGTGTGCAAATGTGCTTAATGTTGCTCTGCTCAGGAGAAATCAGAAGCCTCAGAATTCTTTCCCCATCTACTTACTGAGCAGAGCAACATCCAAACACGTCTATTTTCTTTCTGAAGGTAAATCTCTGATGGTACAGTTACAGGAACTGACCAGCAGGTGGAACTGTTACAAAACTCCTTGGCAGCAGTTAAAAACTTGGCCCTGAACAAATAAAAATCAATACTGTAATGTAATTTACAAAAGTGCTTAGTAAAGTACCCTAAGCAATGTATTTACGTGATAGCCATCTGATTTTTCCATAGTTCTTACTGCCTAATAAAGCTGTCCTATGCAACAGAGCTTCCAGATAGAGCACCACATTTCTTTTTTCACCTGAGCTAAAGAAGGTCCTGCATGGACTTGGAAATTTACGAGGAATGAGTTCTGTTTCTTCTCCTGGGGGTCCCATCATGTGAAGGTAAGTGGATATGCGACTTGCCTGGACAGCAACAAGGTTTCCTCCAACACCTAAAAACAAAAAAAGTACAATTAAATACAGAGACTAATAAGATATTTGCTTTTTAACAGGTGACCATAAAATGCTACATACAGAGCTGTAGTACATTTTGCACCTTACTTTACATAACCCAGTGCTGGACAGAGAGATGCTGGTTAATATAGTTAACAGCAATTGGAGAGCTCCAGATTGCACACAAATAATAAGAGGATGGTCTGAAAGACTACAGAAAACAAAATCTGACCATACATTAAAAGATCTGCTCATTTGCCAAATGAACAAATCTTTCCCCAATATGACCACCTTAAAGGTGGGCAACATTGTGCTATCTATTTGGATCATAAAAAACGGGTTTTAAACCTGCTCAATCAATATCAGACGGGCAGGCCTTTCAGATGGACCTGTACACAGACCAATAGGCTGCTGACTTGGCCCCAAGGGACAAATATGCAGTTTTTATCAGCCAATGTATGACCACCCTAATATTAGTCTGGAACCTTTGCAGCAAAGCTATTCTCATTTTAGCAGAGAGCTTCCTCTCGTGTGTCCCAACTGCTTTCTCCACCTTGTGGAGGAATGCAGAATCATGGGTTTTAAAAATAAAAAAAAAATCTAGGTTCTTTATCAAATGAGAGGTGTCATAAATTGACTAAGTTAAAGGACATTGAATCCCGAATTCTCCAGGTTGACATATCTTAATTCTGAAACAAATAAAGCCTATATTATGTTACATTATCAGGCAGCACTCTCTTATCGTAAAGCTCTGTGGAATATGTTGACACTTTATTAATACTAGTGTTTGGTGTTAATCATTATTAACATGTGCCATCTTCTGTGACTTCTTAATTTAAACCTATTTTCAATTAAGGAATTTAACTCATACGCAACTCAAAAACGAGAAAGTTTAGTATCTGGCAATTAAACAGCACAATATTTTTTTAAACAGGATATAGAGTTATTCTAAGGTCTGTTGAACCTTTACCATCATCTAGACAGCTGTACAAAGACATTTTATTCTGCTGCCCTTTGAATTGGTAAACATGTTGCTATAGTGCAGGGATCCCCATCCTTTTGATCCAGTGAGCAACATTCAGAAGTAAAAGGAGTTGTGGAGCAATACTAGCATGAAAAATGTTCTTGGATTGCCAAATAAATGCTAAGATTAGCCATTTGGTAGCCCCTATGTGGATTGTAAACCTACATGAGGCTCTGTGTGGCAGTCACTTAGTTTTTATGCAACCAAAACTTGCCTCCAAATCAGTAATTCAAAAATAAGCACTTGGTATGAGGCCACTGGGAGCAACATCCAAGGGGTTGGAGAGCAACATGTGGTTGGGGATCACTGCTATAGCACATCTACAATTGCAACCTGGTAATAATTTAAATGGCAGACAAAGAAAATAGTAGTAGATCTGATAAAATAAAGAAACATTAAGCCTTGAAGATAGCTGGGATCAGGAATTACCTGACTGGGGCTTAATGCAGCAGGTTTCCAGACGAAAAATATTGTGTGGGTCTCCATCCCATTTTAGTCACAATATACAATGGTGCTTGAAAGAACCCTTTAAAATGTTCTATATTTTTATATAAATGAGACCTAAAACATCATCTGATTTTCAAACAAGTCCTAAAACAGATGAAGAAAACATTATTGTTAAATGAATCTAAAATTTGGTCATGTAGTTATTGGAAAAAAAAAAAAATAAGCTCCAACAACATATCTGCGTGTGGCAAAAGTAAGTGAATCCTTAGGATTATCATATAATTTGAAGGTGAAATCAGAGTCTGGTGTTTTTAGTCAATGGGTTGACAATCAGGTGTGTGAGAGATCCAGCAAAGTCTGGTCACACATACAACACATTTGTGGATGTTTGTCAGGGCTCAAACAAAGGAGGTGCCCGAAGACGTTAGAAAAAGTTGTTGATGCCCATAAAGTTGAAAACGGTTGCAAGACTATCTTATGTGTTTAGACTACACCAATCAACAGTCAGGCAGACTGCGTACAAATGGAGGAAAAACTGATGTTACCCTATCCAGACGTGGTCGACCATCAAAGATAGCTCCAACTGTGGGTTCCTTTGTAACTAGAGGTAACAAAGGAACCCAGGGTAACTTCTAAGCAACTGAAGGCCTGTCTCACATTGGTGAATGTTGATGTTCAAGAGAACACTGAACAGCAATGGTGTGTATGGCAGGGTAGCAAGGAGAAAGCCACTGCTTTCCCCCAAAAATATTGCGGACCATCTACAGTTTGCTAAAGATCATTTTGACAAACCAGAAGAATGTTTTATGGACAGATGAAGCCAAAATAGAATTTATTGGCTTAAATTAGAAGCATTACATTTGGAGAAAGAAAAAACACTGCATTCCAGCATAAGAACATTATCCCATCTGTCAAACATGGTGGTGGAAGTGTTCTGGTCTGTGAACTGGATCTCAAGAGACAGAGGGTCATGCAGCAAACCATACAAGTCATTCTACCAAAAATGGTTAAAGAAAAATAAAGTGAATGATCTGGAATGGCCAAGTCCTGACCTTAATCCAATTGAAATGTTGTGGAAAGACCTAAAAAGTGAGCAGTTCATGTGAGGAAACCCACCAACATCCAAAAGCTGATTTCTGTATGGAGGAATGGACTAAAATTTGTCCAAGTCGATGTGCAGCACTGATGAACAGTTACCGCAAATCTTTAGTTGCAGTTATTGCTGCACAAGGGGGTTACACAAATACTGAGAGCACACAGATACTGTTTGTTATTGGATCATTTTTTTTTCAGTAAATGCAGGACCAAATATAATAATTTGTTTAACTAGGATTTCTTCATCTATTTTTTTAGGACTTTAAATGGTTCACAAATTTTCACACACCACTGTATATTGGATTCTCACATCACACTGGTCCAGGGTAGGACTGTACACTATTCTCTAATAGCTTTAAGGTAAACTAAAGAGAATACCATAATGAAGAATTGCAAACATATTACTGCATACGTGCAGGCATCCCAATGGCTATGTTTCGATATTAATACTGCTTTTCTGAATCTTTTTATGTGGGCTTTTTCAGATGTCGCCTCTAAACAACATGACCATGTGTAAAAATGAGAAATATAATGCATTCCTTAATGATGCCATGTTTTATAAAATGCAAGACATTGTATGGCTTTGTTATCCACCCCTGTTAAATCCCACATTAATGCACCTTTATAAAATTCCCCACTTAAGAACAATTACAGGCAGTATGAAATCCTGTGCTAATGAACACCTTTATTACTAGCCTCTAACACTCAGACTTGCTGTACAGACTATTAGGAGACTGTATACAATCCAACAGCATATTTATATTAACACTTCCTGTGTAATATTGTAGGCACATTTACTATTGGTCGAATATCGAGGGTTAATTAACCCTCGATAATCGACCGTCAAAGTAAAATCCTTCGACTTCGAACCTTCCCCATAGGCTAACATTGGTGCTCGGTAGGTTTTAGGTGGTCGACGTTATTTTTTTAAAGATACAGTACTTCGACTATCGAATGGTCGAATAGTTGAACGATTTTTAGTTCGAATCGTTCAAAGTCGTAGTCGAAGGTCGAAGTAGCCAATTCGATGGTCGAAGTAGCCAAAAAAAAACCTTCGAAATATTTTTTATTCTAATCCTTCACTCGAGCTAATTAAATGTGCCCCTTAATGTTGCCATATCCTTTTCTAATAGAGGTGTCACTTTATTAAGCTAATAATGTGCTGCAACTCCCTGTATATAACAGGCAGTGGATGAGTGCTTCTTCCTGATGAAAGGAAAAAAGTAGTGATAATACTACTGTAAAAAATAATTACAATGTATTCAGTTGTACAGCACCTCTACGGGCCCTTTGCAGAAATTAGACCTTGCGTTACAGATTTTGTTACATGTTATAAACCTTACAAAAGATATACAAAAGCACCACATTTATACCATAAAATCAATTTGAGCTGGTTGTAATTATACATACTTACATGTATTCTGTGTCTAAAGTAGAAAAGATTGTGCTGCACATAAACAATGTATAATGCAACATCGAATATTATAAAGTAAACTTTCAACTTCATTTGGCATTAAATCCTGAGCAGTGAGCATTTAAATCCTTATATACATTCATATAAAAATTGGGCAAAACATGGTTCTTACCATTTATAACTGGTGTAAAAACAGCCATTCCTGCAAAGTTTGGGTTTGAAACAGTTTTATCCAAAATCAGTCCGCCCACACTGGAAAAGAAAACATTGGGAAAAGGGGAAAAAAAAATAGTTAATTGCATATTGGGGAGGGGGTGAATTTTAATGCATATTCTTTTAAAACATAACCGAGATTTTCATTTAGAAATTATTATGGTCATAACGCTATGTGTGCAAAGGCTCCCAGTGAAACATGTATTCTGCTGTAATGAGATTGTTGCCCGAATATCTCTCTCTCTAAATGTGGTGCTTTTGTAGATCGGCAGGAGCGAATTCGCTGTGAATTTGCCCATTTCGCCGCTGGCGAATAAATTTGCAAATCTGCAGCGTAAATTCACCGGAGTCTCCAATGTCGGCGCCAATTTTGACTTTAATGGGTGCTGGCGCGAACTTTTGACGCCAGTGAATTGTCGCCCATCACTAGTAACAAATGTCTGATAACTTTGATGTTTTACAACATGGTAACATAGATCATTTATCCAAAAACTTTTTTCATATTACATGTATTTGAGATACATGCCAGCAAAGGCGAATAAAGATTTTATCACACATACACACAATTGTGTATAATCACCTTTTTATTCTATTGATTTAGTGCATTATACCCATGTAACTTTTTTAAGGTGCTTTGCAGAAGTGCACAAAACCCCAAAGAACCACAATGCACCATTTAGCACTTTTGTGTATTTACAACTCAGCATACCCAGGCACATTAGATATTACTGCGTGTCAAGTATATTTTGTGAATACTATGGAAAAAAAAAAAAGATACTATGAAAAAACTATGGGGCAGATTTATTATGTGGTGTAAAAAACAGCAGAATAATTTGCCACACATAGCCAGACATCAGCGTTTAAAAAAAAAAAAAACATTTAAATTGAATCATTTTTTTCCTTTGTAATTTCTTGTGGAAGTTGCACAAAGAAAAAAAAGGTTTGAAGCAGTGTTAAACAACAGCCGGAAATCTGGCGTTCACACTGGGTAAAATAACACAACTTGACCAGTTCCATTTATTTTACACAGCTTTAAAGAAAAAAAAAATAAAATAGATTTTTCATTATTAAAACAAATAGGCAAAAGTACAGTATGTTCAAAGCAACCCTATTCATTTAACTAATGTTGAACAAAGGGGTGTACAGGCCCTTAGAAAAGACTGAAAATACACACCTGCTAATGGCCATAGCAATTATGACTGGCTCCCATCCAGATGACAACACCTCCCGAGTCGCAGGGTTCCTCCTTGCAATCACAAACCAGATCGGAAGCAGAGCCAGAAACAGTATGCACACGATTGGATTAACATAGGCATTATTTTCTGATGGGTGGAAAATAGAAAACTTGTTTATCTATTCCTCAACTACAATAATCAAATCCTTAAGAAGTTTGCCATAGTAGAATTCAAGATCCTTGAAAATGAGAACTTTACTTCCCCAGATTAATGCCATTCCCAAACTTTTTGCCCTTCAGATTGCTCACTTACTCATCTCCTTGTAAAGGCCACAGCTGATGCCCGAAAGAAGTGTCAATGTAACAAGGTCCCCTAGGCTAGCAGCAATGGGGGTTGCCACATTATCAGGATTAATGCCCAGCTTTTTGGAGCCAATAATTACCCCAATCATTATAAGACCTAAGAGAAGGAAAAACAAAAACACAACTTTTAAATTCATGGTGTATCAAGAAGCCGAACCTCTTTTTAACACCCGCAGGTATTTAAATTGGAATACCCTAATTATGAACATCTGCGGCTTACAGGGTTGATTCACCTTTAAAGTAACTTTATTATGTTTTAGAACGATTCTAAGCAACCTTTCAATTGGTTTTCATTATAAAATTTTTCTTTTTTTTTTTTTTTAATAGTTTTCTAGTTATTTGTCTTTTTCTTCTCATTCTTTGCAGCTTTCAAAAGGGCGTTGCTGTCCCCTTCTAAAAAAAACAAACAAATGCTCTGTAAGGCTACAAATGTATTGTTATTGATACTTTTTATTACTGATCCTTCTATTCAGACTCTCTCCTATTGATATTTCCATCTCTTATTTAAATCAATGCATGGTTGCTAGGGAAATTTGATCCCTAGTTACCAGATTGCTTAAAATGCAAACTGAAGAGCTGCTGAATAAAAACCAAATAACTCAAACTTTCAATAATAAGAAATTAAAACAAATTGCGAATTCTCAGAATATCACTCTATATCATACTAAAAGTTATCTCAAAGGTGAACCACCCTTTAAAGGAACAGTTACACTAAAAAACAAAAAAAAAAAAAAATGAATGACAATATAATGTAGTGTTGCTCTAAACAAGATGTCATATTGACAGCCATTCAAGCACGATACAGAGTAAAGGCTCAGGTTATACAGCAGATAAGCTCTGTAGGATATAATGGTGTTATCTGTTATCCATTAGTTAACCTGTGCCATATAGCCTTTTTTCAATTTCCGCCATTGCTAAACAGCAGCTTGTTTATATGAACTATAGCAGTGTTTCGGAAGCAAACAGATCACTTTTACCAGTGCACGGCAACAGTACATGATATTTTCATTATTTTAAAACACTTACATTTTTTGGTGTTACGGTTCCTTTAAACTTTAGTTGAGTTTCCTGACACAAAAACACCAGGTGTACCAGTGCAGTGCAACAGTACATTATATTGTCATTAAATTAAAACAATTTTTTGTTGTTACTGTTCTTTTAAGAACTACGTAATATATTGGTTTTTAGTGTTTTCTTTTCTGCTAAATTGCCTTAGGGTAAGGACACAAGGGCAGATTCGGGGAGATTAGTTGCCTAGGCAACAAATTGCCTCTTCTTCAGGTCGACAATCTCCCTGAACTGCCTTCCCCTACCTTCCCGCCAGCTATAATGAAAAATCGCCAGCAGGATGGCACTCACGGCGCTTATTAACGAAATCGCCCAAAGTTTCCTTGTGAGGCAACTTCGGGTGATTTCGGAAAACGAATTGCCCGGGCGACTAATCTCCCCGAATCTGCCCGTGTGCCCTTACCCTTAAGTAAAAGTGACATTATGTGACAAAAGGTACAATTACAAAAAGAAGTTGAATTTAAGCTTGTGTTAGGAATTATTTATTATAGAGATACTCTTTTAAAGTGACTTCATATTCAAATTACAATGTATTATTTAAGTGCACCAAGAAAAGATTTGTAGACACATTTAAAGACAAGAATTAGCCAAGAACTAAAATAAATCGTGCTGTACATGTGGAGATTGTCTCTGGCAGTATGCCTGTAGTGTTCTCTCTACTCAAGGACGGACCAGAGAAGCTCTTCAATTATGAAATGAATGCACAGAAAGCATTTCTAAGAAGGATTTTAATTTATTTTTTTACCTACAAACATGGCACAAAGTCAAACTCCCATCCCCCCTGTCATTTGAAATCATCCCCATAGTTGTCAATAGGAATTGGGTGAAAACAGTAGAGCTATCAATTTTGAGGCAAGTCTCTTAATCACATGATCAAATTAAATTACTGGGCAAGGTATAAGTGATAATTGCATTAAAAAAAATATGAGAAAGTTTAATGTGTTTTGTTTCTAGAAAAGGACGAATACACAGGTAAATGCTTGTATGTGTCACAGACAATTGTTGAAAAATTATTTGAAGATGTGATTACATTGTTTATTGATTATTCTAATAGGTATTGGTATATCTCCTTGTTGCAGTCAGTCTACGTGTTTGCATCTAGATAGGAAAGCTTTTCTTCTTACCTAACACCATGGAGGCAATAAAAGCTGTGGAGACACTGCTTGCACACAGTAAAACAGCATGATCCACGAGGAAATGGCCATCAGGAATCCACCCAAAAATAACAGCAGCCATAGACGCTAAGAACCCCACAACAGTTGCCTGAACCTGGTGGAACATTAGACAATTATAAAGCTTTCAGACCTCAATACTATATGAAAGTACAGTGAACTAATCCCTACACAGACACACACACTCCTACAAGGCTGGATTTACATAGCAGATGCCCCTATGCCCGCTGCCATTACTCGCCCCTGTCCCTTCCCCTACCTTTGTGCACATGCACAGATTTTCAGCATCAGGTTTAGAGTACTGAGGATTGGTGCAATTCCATACCAATGAGGGTGTGACTGTATGGCATGCAGCCCCCCTAAAATTCTGCCGCCCTAGGCCTGGGACTTTGTGGCCTTTTCACAAATCCAGGCCTGCACCCCTACATACCCCCACACACTATAATCTAGTCACTTTTTCTTGCCTTTTACCACATAAAGTTTAGTAGTTAGGGCTGACAGGCCTGAACACTTGCTCTACTCTATAACATGATATACACTAAGCACATTACACAAGGGGCACGGCCACAGACAGATCAGTGAAAAAACATTTCTGTTTCAAGTGTTTGTGTAGAAACATCTATGCTACGCCCCAGGATCTGTACCTACCTGTATCAGAGCTAAGTTTCCAGTAATCATTGACCACTTCTCCTTGGTAGTTTCCATTTGTCCAATGTTTGCCTGCAAGACAAGCCACATTAGTGCCTTCCTACATAAGTGATACATCTTCCCTTGCTCATGTTAGGCACACATCACTATCATGTTTTGATAGGTTAGCACATTAATCACACACACACACAATGACAAATCATTGTCCACTGCATAGTAAAGTAGTAATAGTATCTATTTACTTTGATACATTGCACATAACAGAACAGGTTCCTTTTCTTTCACTTACAATAGCAGAATTATGCCATTACTAGTTTCATTTGTGTAACATTCAGTGATTTTATGTCACCTTGTTCTAGTTTGGGTTGAATCCCCAGGTCACCCTGACCATTAAATACAGAAGGTTACACAAGTAAATACAGCATGTACTCTCAGAATAAAATAGTCATAAATAAAGCCAAACGAGCAGGAGTTCTACTGCAGGTTTTGAATATTTTGTCAGTGGTGCTATGGGTGTTTAAAATGATAGGATCCCCTCAAGGAGAATCTTAATAATCAAAACACTTACAAGTCAACACATATTTACACTAGTTTTAAATACCGCCTACAGAATTGCAAAAAAAGGTTAAATAACACACCAAAATTGTCAGAGATTTGAGGTAATTAAAAAAAATGTATCAGTGCCAATGTATCACTGTATTAATTCAGCTAATTAATTCATAAAACTGCTTATTATCTTTTGCAAGTCACTTAAAACTTGTGCCCAAAAATGTTTAACTGCCACAATCAATGCTGGCATTAGCTCTCTGTTGCACCACAAACTGTACTTTAGTAAGGATGGGTGTTGTGTAAACTTGGCAACAAAATATTTGCAGGTTTCCACTGATAATTGTTAGTTGAAGGGATTGTTTACTTTCTATTTGTTATTTTATACAGTTTTTCCAAAATCCAAGTTTAATGTTCCTCTCTCTGGAGTCTGGCAGCTCAGTAATTCAGGTTCCGATTCTAAACGTTTATAATTTTGCAACATTTAGTTGACACATTCCTCAGCAGCATCTCTGGAGTATTAGCAACTATTGTATCAATTCTAACAGCTGCTGAAACCCAGAGATTCTGTTCAGCAGAAACAAAGATAAGAAATGTATGAACTAAATGTATCCATTTAGAACAGTTTACAAGGTTGGCGACCTCCCCTCCCAGAGCTGCTTTAGAAGGGGAAAAATGACAAACTTACACTTCAGTATTAGAAAAACCGTCACACATAGAAAATAGAAAGTAATTGGAAAAAGTCGTTATTTCTGGTGATCTATCCGAAAACAACTAGTTGTTGAAGGTGAACAACCAAGAGTTATAGACAATTTTAACACGATTTAGTAAATGGACTGTCAAATGTGCTCCATGCTACTACTTAAGTTTCAACAAGCTGTGTCAGATTCAACAAGCTGTGGCATCTACAACACAAGTCAGCGATTGTACAGGTATGGGATCCATTATCCGGGAATCCGAATTAGGGAATGGGCATCTCCCATAGATTCCATTATAATGAAATAATCCACATTTTTAAAAATGATTTCCTTTTTCTCTGTAATAAGAAGTCAGTAACTTGTATTTGATCCAAACCATTGGAAGCAAAAGCAGCCTATTTGGTTTATTTAATGTTTACATGATTTTCTAGTAAGTTATGTTTTTGTGGAGTTACCCTTTAATGAAAGCAAAACCAGGTTACTGGGTTTATTTAATGTTTTATATGATTTTCTAGTAGACTAAAGGTATGAAGATCCAGATCCAAAAGTTCCTGTTATCCAGAAAACCCCAGCTCCCGAGCAATCTGAATAACAGGTCCCATACCTGTATTAGTGTTCAGATCAGAGAACCTGCATACACTTTAAACAGGAGCAGGTGCTTAGGTGCTGCCCTGAGGTGACAAAAGCATAGCTGACTCTGCCATAGCCACCAGCTGGGGGCCCACAGAGGGCCACACCGCTGGAGCACAGAGATCAAATGTGGTCCTGCACTAGAAGAGCTGAATTTCTGGTTAGATAGCTGGAACGTTAGCCCTTACAGTTACCAGGAATGGCTTTTTGCAGGCACTGGTAACTTGCAGGGTGCTACTGCCTGAGGCAAGATTTTTCACCTTGCTTCATAGCAGGAGTGTCCCTTTTCCCACCTTACAATTATGTTCTTTTTAATAAAGAAAGCGTACAACACATTCATGAATGAAACTTGCGCTTTATATAAATATGTAATGTTGACAAACAAGAATTAGGTACACTAAAGAAGATATAGCTCCCAAATTTGTACCTGTGCCCCCCAAATCTGTGCCAACAGCAGCCAAAATATTGCCCCCAAATCTATGCCTGTGCCAGCAGCATTCAAAATATTGCCCCCAAATCTGTATCTGTGTCAACTAGCAGCCAAAACATTGCCCCCAAATCTATGTGACAACAGCAGCAGCCAAAATATTGCCCCCAAATCTGTACCTATGCCAGCCATTAGCCAAAATATTGCCCCACAATCTGTTCCTATGCCAACAGCAGCCAAAATATTGCCCCTCCAATCTGTACCTGTGCCAGCCGCCAAAATATTGCCCCCAAGTCTGTGACAACAGCAGCCAAAATATTGCCCCCCCAGTCTGTACCTGTGCCAGCCAACAGCTAAATATTGCCCTAACTTAGTATCTGTACCAGCCAGCAGCTAAATGCTGCTGCATATCTGTGCCAGCCAGCAAAATATTGCCCCTCAAAGATGTGCCAGGCCAGAAGCCAGCAGCAGATTATTGCCCCAGACAATATGTACCTGTGCCAGGAGTCAGCAGAAAATAAGCCCAGCAGTCGTCAGTCAGTAGTCCCCACCTGGCCCAGCTCTCTTCAATCCGGGCCAGGCGACACACATGCACCAACCCAGCTTTCTGCCTCTCTCTGGGGCCCAATGTGGTGTAACGCCAACATCTGCACGCGCTGCTTCCTCCAGCGCTGGCGCACACAGCGCGTTAGGAAGAAGAAGTGCAGCAGCCAGCAGGAGACGCCATTGCCAGGAAGTAAGAGGGAAGTGGGGACTGGGGAGCGCTGCAGCTTCACTACAAAATCATAATAAAGAGATCACACACCGCCAGGGGGTGTAATAAATACTAACAACTAGATAAAAAATAAAGGTGTATTAAAAAAAATGTTCCCCTTAAAAGTGCGCCCCCCTAGTTCCGGCCCTGCGTGCGGCTTACAGAGACCAACAATTGTGTAGTATTAGATTATGCTGTCACAGTACAGAGCAATTAAAATATGAGACATTCCACACAAGGACTGTGAAACAGGTATGGTATTTATTATTCAGAATGCTTGGGGTTTTCCAAAAGAATGTATTTTCTTTCATTTAGACCCCCATACCTAAAGTCAACTAAAACTCATTTAAATATGAAATAAACCGAAAGTAATGGTTTCACCACCAATATGGATTCATGCAGTTTAATTAAAATCAAGTACAAAATACTGTTTATTACTACAAAGAAAAAAATACATTGTATAAAAAATATAAAAAAAAATATCAATTTTATAATATAAATTGCATTTATTGGAGATAGCTTTCTGGATATAGGGTCTCTGAAAAAAGAGATACCATAGCTGAAATCTAAAATGGTGATACAGAACGAACAATCATATGTAAACATGCAAAACCATAGGATTCAGCTTTAAAGGCCACTCTAGCCCTCCAGCCACCTCAATAGTTGAATTTCATTAAACTGAAAGGAGACATATTATGTAAAAAACAAGAATGTACCAGTGCATTAGACCCGTTTAGATATAAAAAAAATAGTGTTTCTGGTTACTGTATTTAAATTTCTGCAAAAACCCTACTAGTCCCACCCACCTGTTACATTTCCGGTCTGTCGAATTGTCTGGCTGTGCAGGGGAGCCAGCTGCACTCCGCACTGTAGGATAGGAACCTATCAGCAACTAGGCTGACTTGATAGGCCTATCTTTGCTTGTGTGACTGCAGAGCTGTGATTGCTTCTGGCAGGGACTATTAGGACACGCCCACCCCTCCTTTGAAAAACGGACAGAGACCAGTGAACATCTATAGTGAGCTTCAATAAAGGGGCCATTTTTAAAGATAGTAATTTTAGCACAATGTGAAACCAATACCATATTTTATTCATAATTGCCTACAAAATTAGGGTTCTCTCTTTTATCCTATATGTCTCATTTAAATTCAGTTCTTCTAGAGCAAAAAGCACAATAGCACTGGAGCCGTGACCATTCAAACCCAAAAGATGTAAACGTGGAGAGTGTGAGGGTGGGCGACATTAGGGCTGCTGTTTCAAGTGGCAGCAGTCCCGGAAATGCTGCTGGCAGTTCAAATGGAGACGAAAAAAAAGTAATTGAGCTCTCATATACACAAACAAATTCTGACATTGAACTTACAGCAGTTGACAGTCGAGAAGCTAATGTCATTTCTAGGTTCCCCTTCAACCCCAGCAGAGCTGGCACCAAGATAAAGACCTCCGTGACCTCTGTAAAGACCTTCCAGTGCTGCAAAAGGCAGAATAAAATAGTTAATACATCCTGATGAGAAATAACCCCTGTAATTACATTTTGGACAGTCAGGTTGCAGAGTAAAATTTCAGGGCAGTGGCATAACTTGACAGCAGGGCCTGGTGCACAATGGCCATCTTAAAGCAACCCACCTTATACCAGGAACTGGTCACATGGGGAATAAAGGAGAGTTCAAAATCTCCATTGCTTAGTTCCCAGAGCTCCATACGCAGATGTAGCTAGGCGGCATGCAGCCCTTAATTTTATGCCATTCTATGCCCTGGGTCTTTGTGACGTTCCCACAAATCCAGGCCTGACTGTCATTTAAAAAGGACTTTGCAAAAGCTTTGATTACCCCAGCTCCCTAAACTCCTTATGTCATCATAAATAACACTTTGGCTTATTTGTAGGCTAGAAGCAAAGAGCATGAAATGACTGAAGTGTTTAGATCATACTTCCCAACTGGAGGTCCCTTGGGAAAAGTTAGACTCACAGCTTAAAGGGCAATTCATTAGCAAAACTGTAATAACTGGAAAAAAACACAGAAATATGTTCAAACTTTAATAACCTGCCAAATTTTGTAAAATAAACATGGTAATTAGGGGGTGTGGCCACACAAATGGGCGTGGTCAAGAAATTTCGATACGCACGGCAAATGTTTTTGTCCCTCTTGATTTCAAAATGTTGAGAGGTATGTTTAAATATAAATATATACATGCACATATCCTCCAATTGCAGAAAACAAAATTCTTATGGGTTTGGCTTGCCACTTGTTTTTGAGGTCTACTGAACGAGCATGTGTGGCTAGCCTAAATTACAGCCTTCTTATTTGAGAATGTGTGAAAAGGAAGAAGGGTAATGGATTTTTTTTTTTTGCTCCAAATTCACAATGGCAAGTCTGTCAGACTTTACAATACAAGAGGGCAATTGCAGAGCCATGTGAAAAAACCCCCACTATATTGCAAAGAATGGGATAATTCAAAAGAAACTTTCATGCCATTTACCTAAAGGGGTGGTTTGCCTTTAAGTAACTTTTAGTATGTTATAGAATGGTTAATTCTAAGAACATTTTCAATTGGTCTTCATTTTATTTAAAAATAGTTTTTGAATTATTTGCCGCCTTCTTCCGACTCTTTCCAGCAATAACGTGATGGCAATCACAGGATTTGTAGAAAAAAACAACTGGAGTTTAAAAAAAGAAAAGTTTATTAATCCAACGTTTCGGTCCCATACAAGGACCTTTTTCAAGAAAAAAAAAAAAGTATTGTCCACTTTCGGGGTGTGCGGCCCATACATACACACATTCTGACATTCATACATACTGACCTTCCTCAAGGCAACAATATATATATATATATGTCCTTTTCAAATTAAACATGAAATCCAATTTCTATTTTTATTAAAGCATTCATAGCTGTTGTAAACTCATTTAAAAATCTCAGCTGTCAAATATTGTCTGCCCCTCCTCTATGCCCTGGGCCAGTGGCGGAACTACCGGGGGAGCAGGGGGTGTGAGCGGGCCAGGGCCCGCACCCCTTCAGAGCCCCCCGGCAGTCCGTGTGCCACTAACAAATGGGTTTGGCTTGCCGTACGGAGGGGGGGGCGGCTGCGCGTCACGCACCAGGGCCCGCCCCTGGGCATAGAGGCGGGGTAGACAATTTCTTTCACTTTCCATTCAGCACTTCCTAGATGTCACTGCTCTCCCCACATTCCCCCATTCTCTTTACCATTTAATTGTGTAGCCAGGGCATGGGAATGGACATCGGGTCCCCCATTCTGGTGCACAAACAAGACTCTCAGATGATGCAAGACATTCCTTAAAAACAGTGTCCACAAAATGGCTGCTGCCTGCTATCATTTTGAATTCCAAGACTGAAGGAAACAAGATTCAAATAATTTATATAGTGTAATTAAAGTTCATTTTGCTTGACTAATGTGATAAAATAGGGTTTTGAATATTTTTTCTGGATGACTGGTCCCCTTTAAAAAACAAACATTATGTAAAATATAATGTTTCACAAACATTATCTGCAGGGGCGTAACCTCAGGAGCCCACCTATACACAGAAGAAAGAAATCACGGCCCACACAGAGTGTGTGGTGGGGGTGGTTTGGGGAGGGGGGTTGCAGGTGACCCACTTACAAAACTGTGGGTGACTGCTTAATAATTAAAAAAAATCTATAGTTTTTATTTCTTTAGCTAAACAGGCCAAACAAGGGAATGAATGCTTCTCAAGTTTGTTCCTTGCAAGTTAAATAGATTGAGAACCTATTTATAATAGATAAACCCCTTGCACAACACTTCTGCTTATCTGTGTATTGAACCATTTTCAATAAGCAAACTGTACATTCACCACACATCTTATTCATTGAATGGAATGCATATTTAAGCAAGGCCCAGAGTACAGAATGGGATAAACAAACATTGCTTTCAAACTTTACATTTTTCAATAGTGTTTATTGGAAAGCTGCTTATTATTATAGTTACCATTACTGTGCTAACAAAAAAAAAAATCTTTGTGGAGACCCCCCCCCCTTTGAAGATTGTAAAGTAATTATCATTGCCATCAAAAGCAATATCTGTCTGACCTTGTTTTGTGCTACTATGGCTGACTTTTGAACCACTGTAGTTGAAGCCAGACCAGAGAAGACTCATGCAGAGTGGACTGCTACATTGTTTCATGAACACAAGCATTGCGGGGGGGGGGGGGCATTTGCAATACAGAGAAGTATTTTTCCTTTACAAATACATTTTAAAGTACTAAAACATTTTTATAAATGACTAATAACATACAGGGTAAAGAAAACAAAAAAAAAAACAATTAATCAAGCCAGCTGTTGCACACACAAGCAAATCTAGCCAAATTATATTTGCAACAATTCGACTCATTTAAAGGTTTTAATAAATGTATACTGCAACCCGTGCTTTATTTATTTTAAAATGGATCTTAATTTTAATCTACAGCATTAGATATTTCCGTTACACTCCTGCATCCATGAGGCACAGAGTGTTCACAGTTCTCTGAGTACTTGAAGTACTTATTATTTACATAGGTTTCCATATGATTTCAGGACAGTAAATAATGGCTTTAAAATGTCCTTGTGTTTAACTTGAAATGATAAATGTATGAAGAGGACAGGACACATGTAATGGAAAAGGTCAGCATGGAGCTTGACTCACCAGTCCTAACTGCTCTGGCATATTTAGGGATAATATTACCCAAGGGAAGCTGAACACGTGTTCTTAATGACTGACCTGGAAGCCCCTAGCTCTGCACAAGAAACTCTGGTATACAGCTTATAAACTGCAAAACATGTTGTTCAAATAACAAAACAAACACACAAACGTATTTCAGGCTTTAACATCTTTCATGTTAGTGGTACTTGAAGGTAAAACATTGTAAATATCATATTCCAAATATTTCACTTAAATACCGTATGACAATTCTTTCAGCACAAAGACAATTTTCTCTGTGCAGATAAAGCAGTAGAAAATCCCAAAATACTTCTCAATTGAAGAACACTAGCTTTATGTCTTAGCACAGTACCCTCTTGTGGTTAGCAATAGAAGCAAAATGGCAGCTAACAATTTTTATGCACCTTAAAAAAATGTTAATGTATGCAAAAAAAGTTTTGATCTTTCAATACATTAAACCAACACTGGGTTACTTTCCTTTTAAATCTTACAAGGTTACGTGGGTCTCTGAAATAACAGCAAGCCAACTGTCTCTGTCATTTCACATAAATTTGTAAGGAAGGTTCATATTTCATGCTTTGGAAGATCCCAAGGAGAAGAGGTTATTAGAGAAGAGGAGAGTGGGAGGAGAAAGCACCTACATCAGAGGCAAATGTGAAAAACAGAGAGGCCATAAAAGCCAGGACTAGTTCCAATAATAAACCAATAACAAGTACAGCTTCACTAACACAGAGGGAGCCTGGTAGAAGTAATTCAAGTCCTAAATGACCTACAGACACAAAGGGGGTGGGGGAGATTCACAATAGTGGGGATATTGAGACAAAATAAAAGTGGAGATAAAATTGTTTGATTTCCTGCCATATTCACAGACCTCCATCTCCGCTTCTGTGAATTTGTCTTTTAAACAGAACAGTTTAGAGATTGTCTTTAGCACGACATTTCAAATTACATTTTGTCTTCCAAAACCTGTAACGTCAGCTCTCAGGTGACTCTGAGCTGTACATTTGCCTCATACCAATGATTGTGCCCCTCAAAGAAGAGTTCCCCCACCATTTTAACAAGCCAATATGGCAGAACATGCAGGGCCGGATTTACATAGTAGGCGCCCCTAGGCCCACTGCAGTTCGTCGCCCCTGTCCTGTTCCCTTTATTCCTGCAAATTTTCAACATCGGGACTGGAGCAATGGGTATATGCACGCGAATTGTAAAAAAAAATTTTTTATTATCTCCTGCGCATCCCCAGTGTTTTTTGGTTAATGTGGGTGTGGTTGGGCAGCATGCCGCCCCCTAAGATCCTGCTGCCCTGGGCCTTGGTGGCCTTTCCACAAGTCTGGGCCTGAGAACACAACTCATAAAACAGGAAGTGCTCTTTCTGCAAACCAGAAGTGACAACATCAAAAGTGGGCAGGGACAGAAACATTTTGTAAAATTTCAAATGGAGTAAAATATAGACAATATAACATAAGATAAGAAATTTAGAGGAGACCCGCAACCCGGCACACAACCCGCAGACCCACATCTATACCTGCACCTGAAAATCCTACCCTCACCCCGCAGGGTACCCGGCACACTGCAGGACTCTAGCCCAAAATCCCAGTTTAGCTTCCAGTGTGTATGTCCTGCTCACAGATCAGCTGGATGGATGCTGAGAACAGAAGGGACACAGTTAAAAGAGGGTGCAACACTGCTGGGCAGCTCTGTAGTTCTGGGCATGATGGGAGGGGGGTGCTTTGTACTGGTACAAACACTAATATTTGCCAGGGTGGCTTTACTTCACTTTTACATAAAGATGTTTTGGTCACCTATTTTATGTTGGAAATAATTGACTTTTATATATAAATATAAATGTTTTTTCTTGTTTATAAACCTATTGTTATTCATTTCTAATTAATGAGAGAACAGGCATTGTTTTACTTCCTCCACTATTGTTAATTCCACCAATCAGTCAATCATTTTTCAGTAGTTAAATACCAAAATGTTTTTGGGAAAAAATGGGGAGCATGGGAGAAATTTTACACACACTAAAAAACATCCCTAATACAAAAATATCCCTGATATATCTTCTCCGAGCATTCATTTAGATTACAATGAATTAAGATGGAAAATAAATATCTAATTTAGGTAAATCTAAAAACAACTGGACTTGCGGAGTAATCAATGAAGACGTTTCACAAGGGCACATTGTAACTCTTATCTGAAGACATTGGATAATCCTATCACAGTAACTACACAGAATCAACACCTCTGTCAATTTCTTCAGATGTAACCTCTTTGAAGAGTTACAATGTACCATTGTGATTGGATTAGTGGAAGAGTTTATATGCCGAGAACTTCCCACACCAGTCAGTTGAACTGAAGAAGCTGCTCGGATGAGTAGTGAAACGTCTTCATTGATTACTCAGCAAGTCCAGTTGTTTTTAGATTTACCTATACTAGATATACCATGACCTGGATGAATGAAAATCTTCATAGTCATGGAAAATAAATAGTTTAGGACAGTGATTCACAACCTAGGGCTTGGGACCCAAAAATCGGATATCCGTAATATTTTAAGTGGGCATTCATGTGCCCTTAATAAAGTGAAATGCCTTGCTCCTGTATGCAATGCAGATAGTTAAAAGAAAGAGGCACAATTAATCCCAAAACAGTTTTTTGGCTTGCAAAGCAGAATAATTTTGGGTCCACTGTCTTAGGCCTAAGCAGGGTTGCCCAAACTTTCTGGAATATGGGGACTAGTATCAGCAATTTTAGCAAATCAGGGTCTGAAGACGTCAAGTGTTACGTGGGCTGACCACACCCTCTCTGCCCAATCAGTCCGGGGACAAAACAAACGGAAAATCAACAAAGGGCCCACATACTGTATGACTGCCATCCTATTGTTTTGAATATTTTGATTATTAGAATGAGCATAATGAACTCCTTGCAATGAGTCTCCTCACATTACATATATTACGGTTATGTGTATAGCCAACTTTAAAGGACCAATATTTACATCTGTTATGGCAAGTTTTAGAAGAATATTTGAATGTTCAGTTTGTAATACATAGATCTGTTTGTAAAGGTCTGCCATCAAGTGTCCCGGGTCTGGTACCAACTGGGTGTGGTGCACTCCCTGGATTAGCTGCCCCCCCTTGAGTTTAGTGGCTTTTTTTTTTTTTTTTAAACTGTGGAGTGGGAGTGGCCAAGAAACATTTGCCCATGGTTTCTGATTGTGGGCCCTGTGTATTTATTTACAGACCAACATAGCATGCAGTAAAAAAAAAAAATTATATATATATATATATATTGATATAGCAGCTAGTGCTCTTAAATTAAGAATAATAAAACACATTCTAGCAAAAACAGATTAATAGGTCCATGTACTTAATTAAATTCTAAAGCCCTTGAAAAATGTGCAAACCTCTCAGAAAGCAATCCTCTCAGAAAGCAATCCAAGATTAGCATTCCCCAACCCAATAATCACTTTTTATTAAATTAATTTTTAATAAGGTGCCCCCTACAGACCATGTTAATATGTTACTGTGGCAATAACCGCATTCCCCCCCCCAGGGTTGCCACCTTTCCTTGGCCCATGATACGGGCAGGGGTCATGATATCAGAGGGGGATGGCCAGCGATAGTGCAGCACGGGCTGTTCAGGCCAAATTTGGACAGGTGGCAACCCTACCCCTCCCTCTGCTCTAGATGCTTATGCATTACATCTGCTCAGTCCTTTTCTCTCCTTTGCTGAATATTGTTATTTTGTGTTTGTTACCAAATTACATCAAAATCAACAAAATGCATAAATTGCTCTTAAAGACACCCAAAGACAAAATCCCACATTTTAACCTGAACAGGCCCCACCCATCTAGACCCTTCTGGAACCATAACAAAATTCCAAATCTTTCTTCTCTCACACTGGATAATCACATGAACAACTATGGGTGACAACTGCCACATGTATCAGCATCAGTTCCTATTTCTGGCTTACTGACTTTCATCACCAATTGGGCAGTGGAAACCTCCCAGTGTACTCCTGCTTGCACAATCAGAACAGCAGGAACGCCAGCTTCTTATTGCCTCTCATTGCCTTATCTGCCAACACACCACTAATTGTTCAATATACATCGGTAAATTAACCTGCCATACATGCACCAAAATGTGTGTGTTGTATGGCCAGGTGTGGAGTACCAGCTTTTAAATATGTCATGGCTAGAATATTTTATGTCCAATTTGTAATATTACATGGGTCCTTATGGATTTACAGCCCAACATTAGCATGCAATAACTGCCTTCTTGCAGGAATTTAAAAAATAAATACAATTTAAAAAACAAAAACCAGATGAAACAGCAATGTACATAATTAAATGCAGAATCTTATGAAAAATGTGTAAATCTCTTAAAGGCATGTGAGATTAGTCAGATTATGATTTTCCAAAACAATAAATGTAGCACCTTCTTATTAAAATGATTCAGCCTTTTACTATAAGGGAGTTTTTGTGGCAACCCCCTCCCCCATCAAAAATCTATTGCCCGCCCCCTGCCCAGTTTTGGGGGTGAAGGTAAAGGCAAGAGGGGATAGCATAATAGTGCATGCAAGTAATGGGGTGTCAGGAAGCAAAAAAAAAAAAAAAAAATCACTGCTGATATCACAACAGAGGTTATAGTGACAGGCGGTACAGTATCATGGTATTTTTTTTAAATTGTAAATAGTAAAAAAAAAAAAAAAACCCTTGTTGCCCATTGGTTCATGAGAACATAAATATAGCATACATTCTAAACTGTAATTTTTCATCAGTCTACACCAGTGATCCCCAACCAGTAGCTTGTGAGCAACATTCAACCCCTTGGATGTTGCTCCCAGTGGCCTCAAAGCAGCTGCTTATTTTTGAATTCCAGGCTTGCGAGGCAAGTTTTGGTTTCATAAAAACCAGGTGCACTGCCAAACAGAGCCTTAATGTAGGTTGATAATCCACATTGGCGCTACCAAATGGCCAATCACAGCACTTATTTGGCACCCCAAGAAAATTTTTCATGCTAACGTTGCTCCCCAACGTTTACTTCTGAATGTTAGTCACGGGTTCAAGGTTGGGGATCCCTGGTCTACACCAATGAGGAACCAAATAATGAAGATTACCTTATAAATAGCCCCCATTAATAAAACAAATGATGTATGTTTCACACAAGGGGAAATTCAAAAGAGACTAAAACATGTAAAGATAAACAAAGGTCCGGGCCAGATGGTATGCATTCCAGGGTACTAAACGAGTTTAGCTCTGCGATTGCTAAACCGCTTTACACAATATTTCAGGATTCGTGATCTGGCATGTTGCAGAGAGACAGATGAATTGCTAATGTGATGCAGCTATTCAAAAAGGGATCCCCTTCTTAGCCTCAAAACTATAGCCCGGTTAGTCTGACATCAGTGGTAGGGAAACTCTTTGAAGGGGTATAGTTTATAGAGATATAGTTTTAGGACTTGCACTGAAGTCAAGTATTTTGAGTTTGTGCCAGCATGGTAAACTGGTTAAGGGGATGGAAAATTTAAATTATGAGGGTAGGCTGTCAAGATGGGGTTGTTTTCTCTGGGGGGAAAATGCTTGGAAGGGAACATGATTACTCTTTACAAGTACATTAGAGGGCATTATAGACTGCTAGGAGGAGATATATTTTTCCATAAAATGAACCATCTGACCAAAGGCCACCCCTTTAGACTAGAGGGAAAAAAAACTTATTTGCAGCAACATAGCATAGATGGTTCTTCACTGAGGTTGTGGAATACACTGCCAGATGATGATATGAGGGCTGATTCTGTTAACACCTTTAAGAGGAGCTTGAATGATTTCTTGAAAAAAACATAATATCCAAGGCTATAGTGATACTAAAATATACAAATATAGATTTGGTATGTATAGTTTCAGTGAGTGTGTGTGTAGATATGTGCACTGGGTTTTATTTGGAGGGGTTGAACTTGATGGAGTTTTGTCTTTTTTCAACCAAAGTAGTGCAAATGGGTTGATGGCTCCATAACAAACTGCTTCATTTTCTTTAAATCAGAATATTAGAGGGAGAGCAATGGGGGTTCATGTTAACCTGATGAACCAAATTTCAGACACACTTCTCAAGGTCAATATAGCATAGTGTTTATGGATCAGCCAATCACAGGTAATACACATATAATGCATAGGCACTGCTCATGTGACATCAGTAGCACCAGGTCAAATGGCAAGGACACTGGTGATGTGCGGGCTGGGCAGATACCCGCGGGTTTGAGTTTTCCTTGGCCCACACATCACTGAAGGACACCGTTGACCAGGGAGTGGGTGTGGCGATGATTGGGGTGGCTCATCACACCCCCTTCTTGTCATAATCAAGGTTAAATCCTCACACTTTTTAACCAAAGTTACAGAAAGCTGCACCTTGCACATGCCTATCCCTAGTTCCGGTCCCGCTAGTCAGTTCTGGAAAGTACCTTGTACATGTTTAATACACGTTTCTTACTATTAGACCTCTGAATGCACCTTTCGCCTTGAGTAGATTTAGGGTTCCTGTCCCTATGAAGCATGACACTTTATAAAATATTCACCAGTGAACAGTTGGACATTTAATTTTACAGTGTTAAACTTTAAAATTACAAACAATAGATATTATGTAGAAACAATGCTAGTTAGGATGATCTACCATTAGTGATGTGCAAGCTGGCCCAAAGCCTGTAGGCTGGGCAGGTTCAGGCTGACTTCTGCATAATGTTCTAGACTAGAGTGTATTTCAGATGAACTTTAGCCTATGTCCATCCTGCACACAACCTTCTACTACCCACTTCTGCCTCTGTGCATTCCTTTTTATATACCTGCGCCGATGTACCCGCCCCCTTCCGGGACATAACAGCGGGGCGGGTGCTGGAATATAAACAAATGAGCACACAATGGGTTAAGGTCACCAACATCGCTATCTCCTGAATGTTTAACCTTGCTCAGAGTTAATGTTTAAACAGTAAAGTTTAAGATTACTCAAAAAGTCCAATTCATTGTCACCTTTAAGTTAATTTAATTTATGTATCACTACGAGACACTTTCATGACCTGGATAAAATATATATAGAAATATTAGCAGAGAAGTTAAAAGCCATCCCCTAACATGATTTTCCTTGCAGACATATGGAATAGATTGTACAAGATCTTGTTCATTCTCACCTGCACGATATCTAGCACCATTCCTGCAGCCACAGTGCCAAACCCTGCCAGAAGGAATGGAAAAAGAACCTGCAATCCTATAGAGAAAGAAGACTCTTTCAGAGAAACGTCAACTTCAGGACAAGCATCAGCATTTGGGTCATCGCTCTCTGTACTCTGGCTCCCATTTTCCAGCAGAGAATCTTCCTCCTGAACACCCTTTGTGTTGGCACGGGATCCTATCTTTACTACTGTACTTTCCTCAGACCCCAAGAAGCTAGAAACCACCATCTGTGCATTGCAATTCACATCCACTTCTTGCTGGATTTCCAAAGAATTGTTTCCAACTCCATTGGCTTCACATTCATCCCCGGGTTCTGTTACAGGTGGCATATTTTAACAAGTCTTAGGTCACTCAGTATATCTGCATATACAGGACAGAACCCTGTTGCTCTCCAAGAAGAGCTCCGCAAAATTGTGCCCCCCCTCGAAACAAATACTAAAGAGACAGAAGTGCTCCCCATTAAGGACCAGGGGAAGGAAAACACACTTTCAGGCTGTCACTTCTTGTTCTCACGCAAGAACCCAAACTGTTGGCCTCACAAGTAACAAAATTACTTGTGAGTAATTATCTGGTAACTAGAAAAACAGCAGGAAGGAAAACTGATTTATATCAGATTGCAGCTCTGTCCAAAAGAGAAAGCATGTCCAAAAAGAAGTCAAGAGTCTTTCTGTATCTTCTTCCTTTGAATGAGAAAAAAAAGATAATGAACCAATAGTGAAGCAAATAGCACAAATATAGTTAAATGAATGTACAAGAGAAAAAAAATGGTGGTCATACTTAAAGGAGAACTAAACCGTAAAGTAAAAAAAAAAAACCCTATCTCCCTACCCTACATAGACCCCTGCCTCCTCCCCCCCCAGCCTAGCTGCTACCCCGGGCAAATGCCCTATGTCTTTACTTACCCCTCCGTGCAGATTCTGTCCAGCGGAGTTCATGGCAGCCTTCAGTAATCTTCGGAATAAGGCCGGCGTAACGTCGCATGCGCAGATGGAGCAATTTTCTGTTTCACGACAACCGTGCATGTGCCGAAACTCCCGAAAATTGCAAACGCAACAGTCTCATTTTGAAGGTTACCAAAGTGGCTGAAGATGGCGCCCATGAACTCCACTGGACAGAATCTGCATGGAGGGGTAGTTAAAGAATTAGGGGCATTTGCTTGGGGTAGCAGCTAGGCTGGGGGAGAGGAGGTGTCTGTAGGGTGGAGGGTTGGGTTTTTTTTTTACTTAGTTCTCCTTGAAAGACAGTTTGAGAGAGCAAAACTAATAGGGCTCGTTAGAATGTACGTGACCCTACTGAGACAGGAAGTTCTCAGAGTTTACAATTCCTAAATAACCCCCCAGTAAAGGATATTTTTAGTGGTGATGGCAGGGCCAGTCTCACAATACTATTTGTGAATTCTTACTACTTAGAATCCAACTGTTAATGAATACCAACTATACCTGGACCTCCCAATTTTATCTGTACGACAACGCTGAGGAATGTTCAAAAAACAGCTAGAAGCTGCAGTTTGGACACTTTATAATATATTAACGGCAATACTACTTAACTTCGTGCCCTGTACCTCCTCCCCTTGCTCACTCAACCACTCCACCTTCTGCTGACGCTCAGTCCACACAATTCTCTTCCTCTCCAGCTCATCACACCCCTTTAAAGGGGTTGTTCACTTTAAATTAAATTTTATTATGATGTAGAGGGTGATATTCTGAGAAAATTTGCAAACTGGTTTTCATTTTTATTTTGAGTTATTTAGGTTTGCAATTTCAGCAATCTGGTAGCTAGGGTTCAAATTACCCTAGCAACCATGTACTGATTTGAATGAGAGACTGGAATGTAAATTATGGGAAGGCTCTGAATAGAGAGACAAGTAATAAAAAGTAGCAATAATAATAAAATGTGTAGCCTTAAAGAGCATGTTTTTAGATGGGGTCAGTGACTCCCATTTGAAAGCTATTTGATGGCAAAAGAGCAGGGCAAATAACTCAAAATATAAATAACGAAGACCAATAACAAAGTTACTATGAATTGGACATTCTACAGCAGGGGTGCCCAAAAGGTAGATCGGGATCTACTAGCAGACCTTTAGCTGGTGATCAGTAGATCTCAAGGCTGTTTAATAGATTGACTGAATTACCCTCCTATTTGATGCTTTTCATTCAGATATTTATTATGCTAAAATTACAAAAGAAATAGTTGTTGCTTAAAAATAGCAATATAAATCAATATAATATTTAAGTAATATGTTCCATGGAACAGAATGCCAATTATAATATTATGGATGTAGATCATTATGGGACAACATCACTAATGGGGTTATTTACTAAATTGCAAATGCAAAAATCACGAAAAATTTGTCAGACTTTTAAAAAAAAAAAAAAAAAAAAACCACAGATTTTTCGGAATTTATTATACCCCGAGGATGGAAAAGTCTTTATCTGAAAATCCGGCATCTCAGACCTGTTGAGGTTGCATATAAGTCAATGGGGGAAGTCCCAATGATTTTTTGATGTGCGATGGGTTTCGGGCAAAACACCGAAGTTTTCAGAAAATTAGGAAAAAATCAGATGAAAAAGGCAGAAAAATTTGTAAAAATCTGTTTTTTTTTCCCGCAAAGCAAATTGTCGGGAAAATGTAATAATAAATAAGCATAAAAAACCAGAGCAGATTTGATTGGAGTTTGTAGCAGAGAATATTAAGATAAATTCGGACTTTGATAAATAACCCCCTAAAAGTAGACCTCTCATTAATTAAGTATGGGCACTCCTGTTCTACAGCATACCAAAAATTACCTCATAGGTGAACAACCCCTTCAATTATACCCCACTGCGCCTAAGGCATGTGCCTTTGTTGCAGATTCATTGCTCCGCCCCCGATTAGATTTGTAGTGAAGCAACATTTGGAAAACATTGAATGAGGCCAGTGTTTGTAGTCATTCAATATTTATCAAAACCATATCTGCAATCAGAAGTGAGAGAGAGACACAGATAGACAGACAGACACTATATATTGTCCCCTTTAAAAGCCGCAATCTTGAAAGAGCTGGTTGCAGAGAGCCATGTGCTTTCTATTAGTTCTGGCTTTGCTATTAAAATGCACCCTTGTCTACTACAACTGCTCAGTAAATTAACACACAATCCAACTGGGTACATTCCCGGGTTAGGATCAAGTTCAGAGACCTCAACGAAACAGTAGAAGGTGATCTAACCTTCTCCCAGTGACACGTGGCAACATTTAGCAGTTACACCAATATTTGCGTAGAAAGTATCAGCATTTGGAATTTTAAAAAGGACCCTGCTGGACTTGAAACATGCTGTACTACATGTGCATATAATAAAGTACAAGCTAACTTAACCCTTAAGAAGTATTATTTGCAGTTAATTATTGGTATCCCAATTCAGGTCATACATGTAAAAGTAATTGGGATCTATGCAGGAGCAATTCCCACATCCAACGCAGCAGATGGTTTCCCTCCTAACAGCTTAGGTCGATAACTATAAATGCTTTTTGATGGACAGGCTGTAATTGCAGACAACACATTCTGCTATAGGACTATAGGGTAACACAACTGGCAGATACTGCAGTCACCGCTACAACGCATGCACGGATTACAGGACACAAAGCCAGTAGTGTTAAGGCACAGAAGAAATGCGAACGCTACCACCACAGGAATTCCACAAGCTGCTTACACAATATGATAATATATGAAACACACACACACTGCCGGTAATTGCAAGATCAGTACACAGCAGCAGCTTACTGAAATGCTTCTCTGCTGGGTCTGCCGATAAGAAATAGGATGACCAATAAGGACTTCTAACAAGACAAATGCACTACAGAAATGCTGCATTGGAATAGAATTCGGTTACAAAATCCCCAAAATCAAAACCACTGCAATGTTTTCAAATCCGTGTGCATGCCAAGCTAGTTGGTAGGACAAAAACAAATTGACAAAGCTTCCACAAAAAACAAACAAACCAATCTCTATGCAATATACATTTTCAGACGGACGTAAATTGTTAACGCAGACCCTCAAAAATCATTAACTGTGTATACTGAATATTAACATGGCATTACAGAAATAAGGAAGGCATTACTAAAGAAGGCTCTCAGTAACCACCAGATTTCAGGTTAATCCCTTTAAACTGTACCACAGTTTCATTTAAGCTTTTGCCACGATTACATTTAAACCTATTTACTACAAGATTAACTATGACTTAAAAGGGTTGCTCACCTCCAAATACTTTTGTTCAGTTCTGTTGGTTTCAGACAGTTCATCAAAAATAAATTACTTTCTATTTTCTATTTGTGACAGTTGTAATGTGTAAAGTTTCATTTTTCACCTTCTAAAGCAGTTCTGGGAAGGGGGGGGGGGGTCACATCTCTAACTGTTCTAAATGGATACATTTAGTTGATTCATGTTATCTTTGTCCCTGCTGAGAATCCCCAAAGGCGGCTGTTAAGGTGGCTATACATAGAGAGATCCGCTAGTTTGGCGATGTTGCAGAATGAGCGGATCTCTCCCAGTTATGCTCAACTTGAGGTGGGCGAAATCGGACTGATCCAATCATGGGTACTAGGGTTCATAATGCAGGAGTACGGGCGGTCAAATTGCAGGACCGCATCAATGAACAGATCTATTCCGTGATCTGACGGGATTTTAATCCCTGCCCCATCAAAATCTGGCCGACTTTCGCCCAGATATCGATTGGGGAAGCCTGTTGGAGGGGCAAAAAGCTGCAGACCCGGTCTGTCAGCAGCTTTTGTCGGCTTGTGTATTAGTGATGCGTGGGTCAGGGGACCATAACCAGCCCTCCCCCCGCAACTTCTGGGTTCCTTTTATAGACCTGCCCCACTGATGACATCACAAAAAGGGCAGGGCGTGCATCTATGAAAGCGGAAGCCGGAAGTGTAAAGTGGTGGGCGGGAAGAGCAGGAAGAAGAGTTCAACCCAGACCCGCCCACCATGAAACACGTGGGTCCCGTGGGTATCAGGCCGGCCTGCATATCACTACCGTGTATGGCCGCTAGGGATGCACCAAATCCAGAATTCTGCCTTTTTCAGCGGGATTCGGATGAATCCTTCAGCACGGCTGAACCAGATCCTAATTTGCATATGCAAATTAGGGGTGGGGAGGGAGATTGAGTGACTTTTTGTCACAAAACCTGGAAGTAAAAAATGGTTTCCCCTTCCGACCCCTAATTTGCATATGCAAATTAGGATTTGCTTCAGTATTTGCCCAATCTTTCGCAAAGGATTCGGGGGTTCGCCCGAATCCAAAGCAGTGGGTTTGGTGCATCCCTAATGGCCACCTTTAGAATTGATACAGTAGTTGCTACTATTCCACAGATACTGCTAAGAAATGTATCAACTAAATGTAGTAAATTGTAACATTTCAGATGCTCCTGGATTATTGAGCTGCCAGACAAACACCTAAAACAGAAACATTTAACTTCAATTTTGGGAAAAACTGTAAAAAAAATAAAAGATGGCGAACAATCTGAAAATAACTCAACTGAAAAAAAAGTGTTTGGAAGGTAAACAACCCCTTTAATAATAACAGACCTAGAAAAAGTATCTGTAAAAAAACATTACAGAACTAGAAACTACATGGCAAGTAGCATTAGAAATAGGGATGCACCGAATCCAGGATTCAGCCTTTTTCAGTAGGATTTGGATTCGGCCGAATCCTAATTTGCATATGCAAATTAGGGGTGGGAAGAGAAATTGTGTGAGTTTTTGTCACAAAACAAGGAAGTAAAAAATGTTTTCCCCTTCTCACCC
Source organism: Xenopus laevis (assembly GCF_017654675.1). Taxonomy (NCBI): domain Eukaryota; kingdom Metazoa; phylum Chordata; class Amphibia; order Anura; family Pipidae; genus Xenopus; species Xenopus laevis. The sequence continues at coordinate 63,136,366 of NC_054374.1, forward strand.
CTAATTTGCATATGTAAATTAGGATTCAGCCGAATCTTTTGCAAAGGATTCGGGGGTTCGGCTGAATCCAAAATAGTGGATTTGGTGCATCCCTAATTAGGAAAGAACCAAAAAAGCAAATGTCACATGGTGCATTTTGCTGAAAGAAATAATGCACTCTTGTCAGCTATGATAGCCACCGGAAAGTATGCATCTTTGAGGCAAAATATGCCCTAAAGGCAGCAGATCACTTGTATTTCTGTTGGCGGGAGAAAACACAGTGTGTGACAATGGCCTATAGTTGTATGCAATGTCATGTGGGAATAAAGGCTCTATCCTTATGTCACAGTCTTATTATTCATGGGGTCCCAGGTGCAAAAACAGTAGCAGGTCTTTCGGAACTCATCTTTTTGCACCAGGGCACTATGGGGTGTAACTCACTGAGCAAGGAAATTTCAACTATATAGAGGTTTAAAAATCAATAGCGCAAAGTACAAATAATAGTTCAGATAGAGAAAAGAAGCGACTTAACTGTAGAGGAAGCATTACCTCTACAATTCACAGATCCACTGGAATCAACCTTTAATCACATCACCTCAGTTATGCCTAACAAAATACACAGCACAGCTAGAGCCCCTAAATCAGCATAAATGCACAGAAACGCTCCAAACGTTGGCTCCACTGCCTCTTTGTAAGCTACTATGTCCAGAGGGAGTAAGCTCCAGGTGGAAGCAGGCAGATCCACAGAAAACAGAGTGTATAAAATCAGCATGCATGCAGCCCAAGAACACAGAGGCACCCAATTCAGCACAAGGTCACACACCTGAATTCCTTGGACCACTGCTGCACTAAAAACACGGAACTGTCCTTAGCAGGAGAGCTTTTAAAATAAGACACAAGAAGGTGGTAAATGTCCTTCTTTACATTTATAGCACCTGGTATAATCTTTCAATACCATTTAACCAGAAGCAAAGACATTTATGCAGGTATGCCAGCTGGGCACAGCCAACTACTATTTTATATCTGTGCAAAGGAATGAGGAGACTGACCCCAGACATAATAGACTTTACATGGCCCTACATACAAATCAATTTCTTAAAGTTCTGTCCAGATACTGAAGAACACACACACTCTCGCACAAGGCATCACGTGACCAGACTGTAGCTCAGGTCTCTTAGGATGAAAGGGAACCATAAAACAAGCAGCAGGCATCAGAGACACACTGCAATACTAACAGAAGAGGAGAATCAGCAGACGTTTAAACACCAACCATTATAAGGACCTTCCCACCTGCTTCCGTCTCCCGTGGATGCCTATACTGAGCACCATCCAAAAAAGGCAGCGTTAAAACTCCCAGCAACCCAATCACATCGATATCATTTGAATCCACGTACCTACAGACGACAGCTTACACACTGCAACACTTTCTTCACATCAGCAACACTTTAACTTCCCCATGATGTCAAAGCCCCACACCCACGGCAGCCAATGGAAGTTAGGCTCCGGTCATTGTACACGGTGTCTATTGGCTGGAGTAAAATTTGAGGAGGCGGGACTTCATGACACGTAGATCCAACCAAAAATAGGCGGCTGTTATGTAAGGCGGAGATTTTTCTCCACACAGTTGCCCTTTAGAATTTTCCTTGCGTGCGTTGTTAGGCTCATTAGCGACAGATGAACTCTGCTTGGTAGCGCGAAACTTTTGCGTTTTGCGCAATGCATCTCGCTTGCTTTAGCCGTGCTAGATGAATATTTAGTATTAGCGTACATTTATAGAGGGAGAAGGCGGCAACCCTGGTTTAAAGAAGAAAGAATGATAACATAAGTGGGGAGGCAATTATTTGTTACACCTGTTCACTATCCACAGGCGGTGCTTGAATTGGGATTAAAAAGGCCACAACTCCCATCATGATCATGATCATCCCCTCCCAGTATAATGGGATGATGGGTGTCACTCGAGTGAGGTTAAAACTCTTTCTACTCACACCAACACACATCATAGGGGAGCTGCATGAAGCCATTACCACTGGGAGCCCATACTGGGACAGAGGAAGCCCTAACTTGCTCCTTAAGGTGGCCATTGGGGCAAATTCACTAAGCGCCGAAGCGCCGAACGCTAGCGTTAATTCGCTAGCTTTTGGCATTTTCGTTACTGCGCAAATTCACTAACGAACGCTGGCGTAGTTTCGCTAGTGTTACTTCGCACCCTTACGCCAGGCGAATTTTCGCTAGTGATGTAACTATGCAAATTCACTAACTTGCGCAGTGTACTGAACACTACCTTTTACACTAGACTTCCTTCACCACCTCAGACCTGGCGAAGCGCAATGGAGTAGATAGGGATTGTTTGAAAAAAAGTCAAAATTTTTTCTAAGTCCCAAAAACGCTGGCGTGTTTTCTACATTATGGGTGATAGGCTGAAAAAGATCGAAATTTTTTTTGGGGCTCCCCTCCTTCCGCCCTACATTTCCTGACTCATGGCAACTTACCTAGATAGTGGGCACATGTGTAGGGCAAAATAAAAATTTTATTTGCTGATTTGAAGGTTTTCTAGGCATTTGTAGTGCTGATACGTATTCCTCCATTGAAATTTGAATTTCGCGCCATATGCAAATTAGCCTTCGCTAGCGTAACTTCGCTTTACATAGCGAATCAACGCTAGCGCAACTTCGCAACCTTACGCTACCCCTGAGCGCAACTTCGGATTTTAGTGAATTTGCGGAGCGCTGGCGAAACTACGCCTGGCGAAGTGCGGCGAAGTTGCGCCTGGCACAACTTCGCATCTTAGTGAATTTGCCCCATAGACTCAAAGATCCGCTCGTTTGGCGACATCGCCAAACGAGCGGATCTTTCCCGATATGCCACTAACGGCACGGCTATATCGGGGGTAATTCGATCGAATTACGATGCGCCAAGGGGCACCGACGGGTCGGTCGGTTAAAAATCAAACCTTCCCGATCTATATCGTGGCCAGATATCGATCGGGAAGACCCATCGGAAGCCCCCATACACGGGTAGATAAGATGTCAAATCGGACCGATATCGGCAGCTTTATATACACTTTTTCTAGCACAACTGATTTCACAAATCTGCAGAAAGTCCAATTTCTTCTGAATATTCCAGTACCCAGTGCTTGAATTGGGATTAAAAAGCTAACTGTTACACTAAGAAGCAAGTTAGGACTTCCCCTGTACAGGCTACCAGCGGCAATCGCTTCATGCAGTTCCCCTCTCCCTGTGCTGTCAGCTAGGGTTGCCACCCGGCCGGTATTTTACCGGCCTAGCCGGGGCCGGTATTACAAATTTACCGGCAATGTAACAGCTGGTAAATTTGTAATACACCTAACAAAAGCCCATGGCCTGCCCCCCCAGTCTGGTGAAAAGTCACCTTTTTGCCGGCTTCTAGCGACTCGTGCACTGTGGCTCCGCCCCCTTTGATGTCACGACCCGCCACATCCAATCACGCACCGTGGCACCGCCCCTTCAATGTCACAACCCGCCCCTTTTGACATCACGGCCCGCCCTTTTGTTCCCGTCCCTCCACCGGGCAGTGGAAATTTTTTTAAAAGGCGACAACCCTAACTGTCACCCACCCTCCTTTCTACCGACTTCCCCCCTCACCCATAGCGTATACATATACCTAGCTCCTTCTAAATTGCTTGTGTCCCGGAATTTCTCACTCTTTGCTTCTTTCAGCCCTTGTAGCTGGTAAACCAAATCCTTTCCCCCTGGCCCCCTCCTCTCTCCACCTCTGCTGTTGCATGTTCAAGACATGCTTAACCCTCGCCTGCCTGTCCCATCTGTCCTTGAGAAAGATGATCGCTGCTTCCTGTGGCTGATGTTGATTGCAGGATATCGGAGCAGCCAGAAACAGGCACCCAGTCCATGCAGAGCATGAGTACAGGTTCTGATGCAGCCCAATCTTTAAAGGAATGCGCACTTTACCAGTGCTGCTGAGACCAGGGAAAAAACCTGCTCCAATATGCTGACCCTTGTCATCCCGCCAGAGGGGATGCAATTTAGTGATAAAAAAGAAGTGGCAGGATGCCATCCCATCCCAATTCCAGCGCTGTATATGTATTCACAGTAGTGGTGGTGGAGTGAGCTGGGGGGGGGGAGAGTCACTTGCACCAAGACAATAATTCAACCCTAATGTTAAAAAAAAACCCTACCCCCCCACCCTATATAGACCCCTCCCTTCTCCCCCCAGCCTAAGTGTCCCTGCTCCTAACATTTTATTTACCCCTCTTTAGAGATTCAGGCATCCGAGTTCACGGGTGCCATTTTGTTCTCTTCGGAAATCTTCTGAATGAGACAGTGGTGGGGCATGCACAGTTGGAGCAATTTTCTGTTCTGTGACACCTGCGCACGCGCAGAAAATAACAAAAATTGAGCTGCCAAAAGTGGGACTGTTGGGAGGTATGATCTACATGTCTGATAACTAGTAATTGTCTAGGAATGGAGTCCCTAACTTATTTTACCTGTGATCCACATCCAAAGTGAGAAGAGTTTGGGATAGGGTTGCCACCTGTTCGGTTTTGACCCAAGCAGTTCAGTTTTTCTAAGGTCTCAACATTCTGTTCGGTTTTCAGCCTTGTGAAACCCGAGCAATCGGCAGGCCAATAAATAAAAACATTTAAATATTAAGATACTCACTGTGACAAATTATACTCACCCTGGTGGCCTAGTGCGGCGGCGGGGACGCCGCACTTCTGCCTCCACGCCGGTTCCTTAGGGCGCACACGCTCGCTCCTTTTATGGACGCGGACGCGCTGCCCTGATGACGCCGGCGTGCAAATGGCGCGAAAATCGAACAGTATAAAAGCTCTATTGGGCTTCAGTAATTTGCCCATTATAGGATCTTGTTCCTGTGGCTTTCTTGCTGTTAAGCTTCTGATTCTGTATTCCTGATTCCTGTTGTGACCTGCCTGGCTTTTTGACTATCCTGACTTCTGAATCCTGACCCTTGCCTGATAACCAACTTCGATTCTTCTTAACCCTTCTGATTGACTTCCTGGTTTGACCCTTGCCTGCCTGACTACGTTTATTCTCTGCCTGCCTCGAACCGGCCTGATCTAACTACTCTATTGCCTTACGCCTTGTACCAGGACCTTCTGCCAAAAGACTCTGTTTTTCAGTTGTGCCCCTCTGCTTGTCCAGAACCCCTCACCTTGCACCTCTCGTTATAAGACCTGGCTGCATCTGAGTAGCTGAGGGCTCCTCCCGAGGCCAAAGGCGGCTGCTACAGGCAGAAGCACGAGCCGAGACCAGGGTGCTTGGCATCGGTTCTAGATTTAGGGTGCCAATTGTGACACTCACCTTAACATGAAGCAGTTATTATCAAGCACAGTTAATTTCTTATAATTGCAGAAAACAAAAAATGCAAATAATGGTTAAATTGGAAGGGTTGGACTGGCCCGGCAGGACACCGGGAAAAAACCCAGTGGGCCCTGGTAGCCCAGACCCGTTCCCTGTGCGAAGCTGCTGGCGTGGCTTCCAACCTACCACTCTGGCCCTTTGCGTGCCTGCTAGAAAGATAACATAGGCGTGGGGGTGTTGTGGCTGGCCAGGGGGGCTGGGGTGGGCTTTGTGGCTGGGGCAGGGGTTTCCTGGAACCCCTAGTCTGACGTTGGGTTGAAAACAGACTAATGTCCAATCAATCAAAAATACGAGATTGTTTTTCTAAATTAACATTTCTATATTTCAGAGCTTTCTGGATAACTGATTTGTATATAATAGATCCCATACGGTAATTAGAGGATTAGGCTTACTCAACAGTCAGAATAGAGATAGGGTTGCCACCCCTGTGATTTGGAACTGGATATCTTAGTTGTTCAAAGGGATGTCCATTGAAACGTTTCTGTCCAGTTTAAAACATTCAGAAAACTGAACAATAATCCTGCCATTTGCTAATGCTAATACAAACTCCACCGACATTATAGTGCCTGCCTCTGGTGTTATCATGCCCACCCCAACATCACTGCCTCACCCCAATGCTATTTGCCCCACACTTTGTTCAGGTATAGCTGCTGGCAAAGGTAGCAACTCTATTTGGGGAGCCACACAAGCATTGCCAGCAACCACAAATTGCCAGTCCATGTCTGCTGCAGCTTGATTCTTGTTACAGTTCATTATTCCTTCTGAACCAAGGCAGGAAATGTTATTTAGGTGTAAGTTATCAGGCCTGTTCAGATTTTTTCTAATGTATCTGTTCATATAGCCACCAAGGCAGTCAAGTCAATTAACAGTTTTGGAGGGATATCTATAAAATGAAAGAGACATATAAGGGGATCATATAATAATCTCTCTAATGCTTTATTTACCAGTAGGTCTTTCCAGCTGACACGAGGTCACCCATTCCGATTAGAAGAAAAGAGGTTCCGCCTAAATATTCGGAAGGGGTTTTTTACAGTGAGAGCTGTGAAGATGTGGAATTCTCTCCCTGAATCAGTTGTACAGGCTGATACATTAGATAGCTTTAAGAAGGGGTTGGATGGCTTTTTAGCAAGTAAGGGAATACAGGGTTATGGGAAATAGCTCATAGTCCAAGTTGATCCAGGGACTAGTCCGATTGCCATTTTGGAGTCAGGAAGAAATTTTTCCCCCTCTAAGGCAAATTGGAGAGGCTTCAGATGGGTTTTTGCCTTCCTCTGGATCAACTGGCAGATAGGTAGTTAATAAAAAAAAAAAAAAAAAAAAAGTTGAACTCGATGGACATGTGTCTTTTTTCAACCTTACTTACTATGTTACTATGTTACTATGTTACTATGTGAGACAGCACAGAAAATCAATGGGACTTTAAGATGGTTTGACATTTTTTATTACAATCCTATATTTTTGTGCAGAAGATCAGGTCTCGTTTTATAGGTATAGGATCTATTATCAAGAATGTGGAAAACTTGGGACATAGGCAGACCCAGATTTGAGTATAAGCCACAAAGGCCCTGTCTTAGGGTGGCAGAATTTGAGAGGCAGCACCCTGTCCTGCTACATCACAATGGTTTTGAAAGTACTGTGGACATATGGGAGATTTGCTAGCTCTTGCTCACCAATCCCTGTGTTCTGGACCTGACAAGATAAGACATGCGCATGTGTGCGCTCGCATATGAAGTGGGGGAGGTGGGTAGGCGAAAAGTGGTCCCAACCCTGGACATTGGGTTTTCCAGCACTATGCAATATGACTACTAAAAACATTTAAAAGTATCCAATAAGATTATCCGTAGAAATAAGTCAAATCAACTGCACTTTCAACTGGGTGTTTTTTTCCTTGAAGGCATTTCACCAGTCATCCAACTGGCTTTCTCAATTCAGAATAAATTGTAAATAGGATCTTTCTTCGAGAATATATACTCTGGAATGTTGCTCCAATCAGCATAATCTGTTTATCATAATCTGCAGGGATGTCATGAAGTTAAGCTGGCCATAGATGTTGAGATTTTTAAAAGATCAGATCCTGATCGTGAGACCACGATCTTCTCAGAACGATCGTACGATCGTATGAATTTACCATCAACTAAAAAGACCAATTTACCAGGAAAACAAAGGGGAGCTGCCTGCTTGGCCCTGCAAACATAGAGAGATTGCACTGGGGCCGACAAAGATTTTTTGACCTGGCCGATCAATTTCCCGTCAGATGTCGGCCGAAAAATCGTAAAACGTACGATCGTTCGAATACCACTAACCGCACAATAATTTCGAAGGATTGGTCGGACTTCCCTAAAATCGGTCGTTCGGCAAGAAGAATCGTCGCGTCTATGGGGAGCTTTAGATGTTGATTGTATTAGCATGATTGGAGCTTTGAGGTGTTATTAAACCTTCCAGGGAGAGGCGCCAAAACAGCATTATATGTGGCAGACAATAGATGTCGCACCCCCCCACCTCTATTCAAACTTGTTTTTTCAGTTTTACATACTATATGTCTTATTTAACACCTCTTTTGAACCAGTGGCTCTCCTGGTCTAGAATCTGTACTTGGCAGTCTTCAAACATGTGTCCTTTTTCTTTTAGACGTAGGTACGTAGTAATAACCAGAGGAGCTGGCTCTTCTGTGCTGAGCCATTCGCTGGTGTAACTGTTGTTTGTTACATACAATGCTGTTTGAGCATCTCTCCATGGAAAGTTTAATAACACCTCAAAGCTCCAATCATGCTAATACAATCAACACCTAAATTCATGTCATCCTTGTGGATTATGATAAAAAAGTTATGTTGATTGGAGCAACATACATTCCAGAGGATATACAGTATTGCAGACCAAAGGTCCTATTTACAAGTTATTCTGAATTGAGAAAGCCAGTTGGATGACTGGTGAAATGTCTTCAAGAAACAAAAAAAACACAGCAAGTCCAGTTGATTTGACTTATTTCTATTTTGAACCAGTCGTTCTCCCTGTCTAGAATCTGTACTTGGCAGTCTTCAAACGTGTCCTTTTAGATACATGGCTGAGTAATGACCAGAGGAGCTGGCTCTTCTGTGCTGCACCATACGCTGGTGTAACTGTTGTTTGTTACATACAATGCTGTTTTGGCATCTCTCCACGGAAGATTTAACCCTTTAAGTGCCAGCAGAATTTCACATTTTGGTTACGCGAAATGCCAGCCGTTTTTGAAACATTTTGTGCTCTCTCACTTTAGGGGCATTTTCTGAGGGGAAACCTATAGTTTACCTAGGAAAACTATACATTGTTTTTTTTTCGGTAGAAACTGAGCTTTCTAAATCTGCCTGAGTTTTCATGTATTTCCAACTGTGCAAAAAAATTTATAGTGCTAAATACCAAAAAAAAAATCCAACTGATTTGGAAAGCCTTATGTCTCTCGAACGTGCCAATACCAGATATGTATAGTTTTAGGGAGATTTAGGATTTCTGTACAGCAAAAACTCCCGGCAGTATATTACCGAATTTTGAAAGCACTAAGGCAGAAAACGGCATGCTTTAGATTCCAAGGCAAAAAATCCTGAAACCGTAGGTTTACCCCAGAAAACCATACATTTTTGAAAAGTACACATTCTGCCGATTACAAAATGGGTAACTATGTCTCTCTACTCCCAACTACCAAACATAAAAGCTTGTCTGAACATAGCGGTTTTTCAAAAAAAAATTCAAAATTCTGAAAAATCATTTCAAAGGTTTTATTTTGCTGCTCTGCATATCCCAAACTATATTAGGTACCAAGAAAAAGCACCTGAAATATGATTGCCAGGGGTCCACTGAACAGTTTGATACCCATTATGCATAGGTTTACCAAAGTATCTGGCATTTAGAGACACCAATATGAAGTTAGCACATCCAAATTGTTCAGGACTTTACTTCAGCTACTGAGAAATCAACACATTGACTGCATTTTTTGTGGGGTAAAAACACAGAAATATATGTTTACCCCCCAAACCCATATATTTTTGGAAAGTACACATTCTACTGAATCTAAAATGGGTACCCATGCCTTTCTGCTCCAAACTACTGAGTCGCAAGGCTTTCCCAAAATTGTCAGTTTTGGTGAAATATCTGAAAATTGCCTCAAACCTTCAACTTCCCAGCACCATATCGCCCATGTATCATTACGTACTAAGAAAAAGCACCCTAAATATGATTGCCAGGGTTCCTCTGAACATTTTGGTGGTCATTGTTCATAAGTTTACCAAAGGTCCTGGCATTTAGAGGCCCCAAAATGAAGTTAGCGCATACAAACAGTCCCGTGGGTAACTTCAGCTAATGAAAGATCAACACATTGACTGCATTTTTGTGGGGTAAAAACACAGAAATATATGTTTACCCCCCAAAACCCATATATTTTTGGAAAGTACACATTCTACCGAATCTAAAATGGGTACCCATGCCTTTCTGCTCCAAACTACTGAGTCGCAAGGCTTTCCCACAATTGTCGGTTTTGGTGAAATATCTGAAAATTGCCTCAAAGCTTCAACTTCTCAGCACCATATCACCCATGTATCGTTACGCACCAAGAAAAAGCACCCTAAATATGATTGCCAGGGTTCCTCCAAACAATTTGGTGGCCATTGTTCATAGGTTTACCAAAGTATCTGGCATTTAGAGGCCTCAAAATGAAGTTAGCGCATACAAATAGTCCTGTGGTTAACTTCATCTAATGAAAAATCAACACATTGACTGCATTTTTGTGGGGTAAAAACACAGAAATATATGTTTACCCCCCAAACCCATATATTTTTGGAAAGTACACATTCTACTGAATCTAAAATGGGTACCCATGCCTTTCTGCTCCAAACTACTGAGTCGCAAGGCTTTCCCAAAGTTGTCGGTTTTGGTGAAATATCTGAAAATTGCCTCAAAGCTTCAACTTCCCAGCACCATATCACCCATGTGTCATTACGTACTAAGAAAAAGCACCCTAAATATGATTGCCAGGGTTCCTCTGAACATTTTGGTGGCCATTGTTCATAAGTTTACCAAAGTATCTGGCATTTAGAGGCCCCAAAATGAAGTTAGCGCATACAAACAGTCCCGTGGGTAACTTCAGCTAATGAAAAATCAACACATTGACTGCATTTTTGTGGGGTAAAAACACAGAAATATATGTTTACCCCCCAAAACCCATATATTTTTGGAAAGTACACATTCTACAGAATCTAAAATGGGTACCCATGCCTTTCTGCTCCAAACTACTGAGTCGCAAGGCTTTCCCACAATTGTCGGTTTTGGTGAAATATATGAAAATTGCCTCAAAGCTTCAACTTCTCAGCACCATATCACCCATGTATCGTTATGCACCAAGAAAAAGCACCCTAAATATGATTGCCAGGGTTCCTCCAAACAGTTTGGTGGCCATTGTTCATAGGTTTACCAAAGTATCTGGCATTTAGAGGCCCCAAAATGAAGTTAGTGCATACAAATAGTCCTGTGGGTAACTTCAGCTAATGAAAGATCAACACATTGACTGCATTTTTGTGGGGTAAAAACACAGAAATATATGTTTGCCCCCCAAACCCATACATTTTTGGAAAGTACACATTCTACAGAATCTAAAATGGGTACCCATGCCTTATTGCTCCAAACTACTGAGTCGCCAGGCTTTCCCAAAGTTGTCGGTTTTGGTGAAATATCTGAAAATTGCCTCAAAGCTTCAACTTCCCAGCACCATATCACCCATGTGTCATTACGTACTAAGAAAAAGCACCCTAAATATGATTGCCAGGGTTCCTCTGAACATTTTGGTGGCCATTGTTCATAAGTTTACCAAAGTATCTGGCATTTAGAGGCCCCAAAATGAAGTTAGCGCATACAAACAGTCCCGTGGGTAACTTCAGCTAATGAAAAATCAACACATTGACTGCATTTTGTGGGGTAAAAACACAGAAATATATGTTTACCCCCCAAAACCGATATATTTTTGGAAAGTACACATTCTACAGAATCTAAAATGGGTACCCATGCCTTTCTGCTCCAAACTACTGAGTCGCAAGGCTTTCCCACAATTGTCGGTTTTGGTGAAATATCTGAAAATTGCCTCAAAGCTTCAACTTCTCAGCACCATATCACCCATGTATCGTTATGCACCAAGAAAAAGCACCCTAAATATGATTGCCAGGGTTCCTCCGAACAGTTTGGTGGCCATTGTTCATAGGTTTACCAAAGTATCTGGCATTTAGAGGCCCCAAAATGAAGTTAGCGCATACAAATAGTCCTGTGGGTAACTTCCGCTAATGAAAGATCAACACATTGACTGCATTTTTGTGGGGTAAAAACACAGAAATATATGTTTACCCCCCAAACCCATACATTTTTGGAAAGTACACATTCTACAGAATCTAAAATGGGTACCCATGCCTTATTGCTCCAAACTACTGAGTCGCAAGGCTTTCCCAAAGTTGTCGGTTTTGGTGAAATATCTGAAAATTGCCTCAAAGCTTCAACTTCCCAGCACCATATCACCCATGTGTCATTACGTACTAAGAAAAAGCACCCTAAATATGATTGCCAGGGTTCCTCTGAACATTTTGGTGGCCATTGTTCATAAGTTTACCAAAGTATATGGCATTAAGAGGCTCCAAAATGAAGTTAGCACATACAAATTGTCCTGTGGGTAACTTCAGCTAATGAAAAATCAACACATTGACTGCATTTTTGTGGGGTAAAAACACAGAAATATATGTTTACCCCCCAAAACCCATATATTTTTGGAAAGTACACATTCTACAGAATCTAAAATGGGTACCCATGCCTTTCTGCTCCAAACTACTGAGTCGCAAGGCTTTGCCAAATTTGGCGGTTTTGGTGAAATATCTGGAAATTGCCTCAAAGCTTCAACTTTCCAGCATCGTATTGTCCATGTATCATTACCAGCATAAAGCATCCTAAATATAAACATAGGGGTCTACTAAACAGTTTGATGCCCAATATGCATAGATATACCAAACTATGTGGCGCACAGAGTCCCCCAAATGACAATATGTATAGACATTTTCACGGCTGATGCGCTGGCTGCTGCAATATAAGCACATGGTGTGTGTATTATGCAACATTAGACCCCCCTAACAGTACAGAGACCCCAGAAAACCATATATTTTCAGAAAGTACACATTCTGACGAATCCAATATGGGTAAATAAGTGTTTCTACTGCAAACTGCGAAACTGCAAAGCAATGCTGAACATAACGGTTTTTATCAAATTTCTGAAAATTGTCAGAAAGCTTGAATTTGACCCCATTATATGCCACACATTTCGTAACTTATCAGCATAAAACATCCTAAATATGAACGCCAGGGGTCTACTGAACACTTTGATGCCCAATATGCATAGATATACTAAACTATGTGGCACACAGAGACCCCCAAATGACAATAGTGTATATACATTTTCACGGCTGACGCGCTGGCTGCTGCAATATGAGCACCTGGTGTGTGTATTATGCGACATTAGACCCCCCTAAAAGTACAGAGACCCCAGAAAACCATATATTTTCAGAAAGTACACATTCTGCGAATCCAATATGGGTAAATAAGTGTTTCTACTGCAAACTGCCAAACTGCAAATCAATGCTGAACGTAACGGTTTTTATCAAATTTCTGAAAATTGTCACAAAGCTTGAATTTTACCCCATTATATGCCCCACATTTCGTAACTTATCAGCATAAAACATCCTAAATATGAACGCCAGGGGTCTACTGAACACTTTGATGCCCAATATGCATAGATATACCAAACTATGTGGCGCACAGAGACCCCCAAATGACAATAGTGAATATACATTTTCACGGCTGACGCCCTGGCTGCTGCAATATAAGCACCTGGTGTGTGTATTATGCGACATTAGACCCCCCTAACAGTACAGAGACCCCAGAAAACCATATATTTTCAGAAAGTACACATTCTGACGAATCCAATATGGGTAAATATGTGTTTCTACTGCAAACTGCCAAACTGCAAAGCAATGCTGAACATAACGGTTTTTATCAAATTTTTGAAAATCGTCAGAAAGATTGAATTTTACCCCATTATATGCCCCACATTTCGTAACGTATGAGCATAAAACATCCTAAATATGAACGCCAGGGGTCTACTGAACACTTTGATGCCCAATATGCATAGATATACCAAACTATGCGGCGCACAGAGACCACCAAATGACAATAGTGTATATACATTTTCACAGCTGACGCGCTGGCTGCTGCAATATAAGCACCTCGTGTGTGTATTATGCGACATTAGATCCCCCTAACAGTACAGAGACCCCAGAAAACCATATATTTTCAGAAAGTACACATTCTGACGAATCCAATATGGGTAAATATGTGTTTCTACTGCAAACTGCCAAACTGCAAAGCAATGCTGAACATAACGGTTTTTATCAAATTTCTGAAAATTGTCAGAAAGCTTGAATTTTACCCCATTATATGCCCCACATTTCATAACGTATCAGCATAAAACATCCTAAATATGAACGCCAGGGGTCTACTGAACACTTTGATGCCCAATATGCATAGATATACCAAACTATGTGGCGCACAGAGACCCCCAAATGACAATAGTGTATATACATTTTCACAGCTGACGCGCTGGCTGCTGCAATATAAGCACATGGTGTGTGTATTATGCGACATTAGACCCCCCTAACAGTACAGATACCCCAGAAAACCATATATTTTCAGAAAGTACACATTCTGACGAATCCAATATGGGTAAATAAGTGTTTCTACTGCAAACTGTCAAACTGCAAAGCAATGCTGAACATAACGGTTTTTATCAAATTTCTGAAAATTGTCAGAAAGCTTGAATTTTACCCCATTATATGCCCCACATTTCGTAACGTATCAGCATAAAACATCCTAAATATGAACGCCAGGTGTCTACTGAACACTTTGATGCCCAATATGCATAGATATACCATACTATGTGGCACACAGAGACCCCCAAATGGATATATAGTAGATAAAATTTACAAGGCAAAACAAAATAAGGCAGTAAAGGGTGAAATGCAAAAAAATCCAATAAAACCACAAAAATCAATGTTTTTTTTTTCCAGACTAGTGTTATCGGCCGTCAGAATCACAGTTTGAATATTTTAGATGGGCCAAACAGGTTATACGGCTAGAAACAAGTGAACACAATATATGCAGAACTGAAAATGCAATAAAATGGCTAAAAATTCAATAAAATGGCTAAAAATGCACCAAAATACCCAAAATTGCAATATAATCACCGAAATAACATACAAAAGGTATTGCACAGTACGGTTAGCGAATACGCTATTCGTAATGGCAATAAAACATTTTTTTCAGCCAAAAAAAGAGACGATGCGATAAGAAAAAAAAAAAAAAGCCACAATGCCATGTATGTGCGTGTGCATGTGTACAAATGGTAAATTACATGTTATGTGCGCGTGTGTGCGTGTGCACGTGTGTGTAAGTGCAGTGAGTGTAAGTGACCCCCCAAATCCACAAAAATGTATGTGTAAGTGTGTGTAAGTGTGAATCTAAGTGTGTATTACTGTAATAAGTGTGTGTTGGTGTGTTTGTGTGTGTAATTGTTGCACTAACCTGAAAAAGTCGCTGGAGACTGTTGCAGACGATCAGGAAGAGCCCCTGGAAGACATCTGCGACGTGGTTCCTGTCTCTGTGCTGTGGGGGCGGAGATCGACGGCGCGGTGTAGGCTGCAGCAGCAGGACACGTAAGTAACACGTGCCTGCTGCTGTTTTTGGGCCCCTGGGCGATCGCGCCCCAGGGGCTACTCGATCCCCTGCTCTGATCGTTGCCTAGGGGCAGGGGATCGAGGAGGAACGGAGCGAGCGGCTCTAACAGCCGCTCCTCTGCTTGAGAACCAGGAAGTGCTGCAGAACGTAGAATCTACGTTCTGTGGCATTTCAAGTACCTTTGCCACAGAACGTAGATTCTACGATCTGTGGCATTTAAAAGGTTAATAACACCTTATAGCTCCAATCATGCTAATACACTCAACACCTAAATTCATGCCATCCTAACATGTTGATTGAAGCAACATTCCAGAGGATATACAGTATTCCAGAAGAAAGTTTATATTTACACATTATTCTGAATTGAGAAAGTCAGTTGGATGACTGGTGAAATGTCTACAAGGAAAAAAAAACAGCAAGTCCAATTGATTTGACTTATTTCTACAGAAAGTTTGTTAAAACCAAACGCAAAGGTAAATGCCATTGCTACATATATATTTTGGGGAATTCAGTGTATTAAAGCTCTTTGATATATAAGTAATTTATTGTGTATATTCCTCCTATAAAGAGATATGTGTTGCATCTCTATCATATTATATTACGTCCGGGAAAAATAAAAGAAAAGGAAGCATTAACACCTGCCTAGTAATGGTTTGTTTAAAAGTGATTTATTGGTGGTGCTATATGGAATGGGTGCCAGCCTAGTAGGTATATACATTTTTCAGTTTATAAATAAATAAATAAAATATTTGGTGTTAACTAGAGGTTCAAGGAATAATTTGTAATTATGTTTTTCTTCTGTGTTGTTGCATTTCACTTGTTGCTGTCTAGAAGGATTTACAGTATTAAGATGCCCATAGATGCAAAGATCCGATCGTACGAATCATTGTACGATTGGACTTTCCCATCTCCCGACCTGCCACTAACTATTCCGATCATATAAATTACAAAAGAACAGATGAGCCCATGTTCTGCCCCTTTCAGCAATCGTTTGACAGTTATGTCCAACCAAAGCTAGTGACAGTCTCCCTCTGAAAATCGTATGATCGGATTCTCCACACACGGTCCGAAAATTGTACGAATCCTCGACTTGTACGATCAGATCTTTGTGTCTATGGCCAGCTTTAGGCTGGATATGATAACATTTACACCATTAGTGTTTTGTAGGACCCAGTTGGCTTAAACCTATGGGCAATAATGTGTACAAACGGTATTCAGTCTACACCATTTACCAATGTGTATCCAGGTGGAGTAAAAGAAGATATTTAGGTCCCAGTTTGAATTAGAGGTCCTGCGCGGAATAAATTTCTAAGACCCGGACCAGACCCGAACCTGCAACCCGCAGCCTGCGACCCGAACTGCAACCCTCATATTTTCCCACTTTGATCAGCTACCCGACCCGGACCCGCAACTGCCTTATCCGCAGCCAGACCCACAACCCGCCGACCACCATCAAACAGGAAGTGATGGTGCTGCAAACCGGTAGGGACGTCATTAAAGGTGGGCGGCACAGAAACAAGTTTTGTAAAACTTTAAAAGGAGTAAAATATAGACAATATTACACAAGATAAGAAAATTAGATGCGACCCGACCTGCGACCTGCAAACCCGCAGATATACCACACACCTGAAAATCCTCCCCTCATTCCACAGGGTGCCCGCTTTTTTGGCGGGTAACCCGCGGATACCCAACCCCCTGCAGGACTCTAGTTTGAATTATGTAAAATTGCTGCTGCTCTAATCTCTACATACCAGATTTTTTTCCAGTTGCACAAACCCCCTGATTAATTGTAGTGCCGTGGTGCCTGGTATCCAAGACAATTGCATGTCGAATAAGCGCTACAATATGTTGTTGTTGTGGATTCATTGGCAAATAAATGGCGTAAGCTCCACAGCCAAAAAGTGTGTGCAGTCTCTTTTTCCTGTTGTCATCTCTATATCAACATTAGTACAATGAATAAACTGTACCCATGATAGTGCTGGGCCTGATTATTATTAGGTTAGTACTTTTACAAAATTATATTCAAGACCACTGTATACTGCACTGGCATCAGAGAAAAAAATAGAACAAGAACAGAACTGGATTATATGTGTTGGGACTAATAATTGGGCTACATGTACTGGCAAAAGACAGTTCTGATTTGGTGGCGTTTTTGGCTAAAGGATGCAGTTAGGGCACATGGGTAGAAGCATTTACACGATTCCTTCATGTCTTGGGCACAACAGAAGCAGCCAAACATTTTCCAGTTTTAGACAGAAGTAGATTTGTATGATTGGAAACAAGAAACTATGGATGAGATTTACAAATAATCTGAACTATCTGAAGTAGGCAGAGCATCGGTTTCATTTAACCCTCTCTCCAGCGGATGGGCCTTTGCCATTGCTACTTGAAAGGCTGAAGGAATGGTGTGGTACAACTACACCATACTTGTGCTGTGTGATAAAATAACAGAATTGGACGCCAAAAGGTTCTTGAACAAAATAAACAGCAACAGGCTTTATTCTCTTAAAGCACAAATCAAGGTTTTATACTCTTTAGGTTTTCAGATACATGTCAGGTAACATCGGAGCATTTCAGAGCCAGCACTTTGTTTCATCCCTGTGGAGATAGCGTACCACATTGGATAAATGCACCCTCAGGATCTCTGTACCGTGACCTGAATCCCCACATGTTGGATCGGGGAAAACACTAAACCTAAGTCCCTATTAGACTGTGATCCTACACTACAGGTCAGTCTTGCCTGAGGGGAGAGCTACCCCCTTGCTATCCCTCCTAGTTGGAGCCAGACTGCTCTTTCTCACTAGTTTTATCTGTCTTACTTTCCTGTAAAGCACTCTTATCGAGAATTACCTTGTCCTGACTGCACCTCATTCACGGGGTCCCTTTATCCCCAAATTCACCAAGGGCCTCACCACCCTTGGGGCCTTCCCTTTACTGGGGCCAAAGCTCCAGGCTCCCAGTGAATCCACTCCCTTCTAGAGTGGCAGGGGAAAGAGGAAGATCCACCCTCTGCCCAGCATTATACTGGAGTGTGGTAGGAACTTGCCATCAGTCTCTGGGCCAATGATACACTGTACACATTATGCTAATAAGCAAAAGAAGATACATGGGCTATTGCCCAGCAACCAAAGAACAAGGAAGTGTAGACATTTAAAATCATAGGGGCAGCGTTGGACTGGGCCTGTTCCTCCTAGCTGCCCCATAAATAAATAAACCTGCTCACAGTCTTCGTGCATCGCGCCATGTTAGGGCATGCACGTGCATCATGCAGTGTACGCGCATGCACACTTCACGTTATGTACGCGCATGCGAGTGCATCACGCCGTATCAGTATATCCGCGCACCAGGGAATCGGAGCTTGGGAGGGGGTCCCTGGCAATATGAGGAGGGCCGTTTGTTTGCAGTCCCAGTGGGCCCCCAAGGCTCCAGTCCAACACTGCATTGGGAATGTTAACCCTACGGGTCCCTACATCAATTTACTAATTCATCAAAGCAAATTAATGTGGCAAATTGTAAGAATGTTTATGAATGCGTTAAGCAGTTGAACATCATTCTACTCTATGGGGTGTTAGAACTCAGCAGCAGCACTGAGCTCTAATGCACATTTTAATCTTTAATCCCAAGTGCAAATGAATACAGCAGCAGAAGCAGCACTGAGCTCTAACATAAATCGGAATTGTTAAACCCACATGCAAATCAATTTAGTAGTAATGTATGAAAGGTATTATTCATGATTGAAAAGATCTTGGTAAATATGATAGCGAAGGAATTCTTAATAAATTCTTCACTGAATAATTCCTATTCATACCTGCATGACATTTTCAGTGATATGAGTTGTGTGCTGATTGCAGAATCACTTTGCATGTCAGAAGAAGTCAGAAGACACTACCACACAATGTACCTGATTGAGTGTACATAGCGGTATTACAGTCACAGCTGTTGGTGATGTTGTTGCAGACTTGATCATTGGCAAAGGGTGGGCAGGAAGCTGATGTTAGAAACAGCATGAATATAGATAAAGGAGAAGGCATATTGCATTACAGGTTAACATAGTCTAATGGTATACACTGGCATAAAACAGCAGTTGCTTAGAACAAACTAAACATACTCTTCAAATAAAGCAGAAATAAATAGTACAGTACACGTCATATCATGTTTTTCAGGGCCCGGCTGGCTAAAAGCCACATAAACGGTAAGCCCCTCTTACCGTTGTGGTTCCAACAGGAAGAACTGTATCCCAGTTGGACTGGAAAAGCTATAGTGAATGAATTTTATAAGGAGGAGCAAGGTTTCATTGTAGACCAAAGCTACTTCAAGCCAGGGCCGGGCCAAGGTATTTTGGCACGAAGGCAAGGGCTTCAATCAGTGCCCCCTAGGGATGCCACCTTTCCTGGAAAAAAATACAGGCCTTCCTATATATTTATCTTTTTTCCCTATTAATACCATTGGGATCAACCATCATTTTTACCAGCCAGGCCGGTAAAATACCGGCCAGGTAGCAACCTTAGTGCCCCCCCACCCAGTCCTGCATTATTATTTCCCACCTTACCATTCATATTGCCCCCTGTACCTGTGCAAGCACCTATCATATTGCCCCCATTTGTACCTGTGCCATCGGCAGTCAATCCCTCAGATTACCCCCCAACAGGGGCGCTCCACCAATGAGGCGAGTTGAGACACTCGCCTCAGGCGGCAGCGCCCCCTGGTTGCCAGGGGCGGCAAAAATGCTGCTCCTGGTAACTAAGAGCCGAATTTCCGGTTTTCAAACCGGAAATTCGGCTCTTCTAGCGCAGAGAGCACTATTGCGCTCTCTGCACGAATCGTCGCGGACCGCCCCTGCCCTCTCCGGCGCTATAAAGGTTAGTGCCGGGAGGAGGGAAGGGGGCGGCGAAAGAAGGCCGCCTCAGGCGGCATTATAGCAAGAATTGCCCCTGCCCCCCAAACCCCCAATCTGTACCTGTGCCAGCATAAGACAAAACATCCATCATATTTTTACCCCCAATCTATACCTATGCCAGCGGCAGCCAAAAAATTGGCTGCCGCTTATGCCCTTTATATGTACCTGTGCCAGAAGGAGCCAAAAATCCATCATATTGACCCAAACATCTGTGTGCCTGTGCCCCATGTAACTGAGCCAGCAGCAGCCAATCCCCCCCAAATATCTACCTGTACCTGCAGCAGCCAAAGATCTATCATATTGCTCCCAAATATGTATCTGTGCCAGCAGCTGCCAAGAGGGAGGTGGGGAGTGCTTCTGCCCGCAGTACGAATCACAAGCAAGAGGGGGTTGGAACAGTTGGTAAAATTGAAAAACTATTAAAGGCCAAGCAAACCAGGGTTTAAAAAAAAGAAAAAAATCCCCATAAAAGTGCCCTCCCCCATGACTGCGCCCTAGATGGGAGCCTACTCTGCCTACCCCTAGTTCAGGCCCTGTTTCAAGATGAAATTCCCTCAAACAGAAGTGAAACCCCAATTTTTAGCAGTTTATTTTAATATAAAAAGTGCATTTTTGCTAATTTCTGCTATATTAAGTTCACAAATCTATATTGCCTAACCCAGTCTATTTCTTCCTCTGCTTGTCATATCTATTATACATATGGGGTTTAGATTAATTGGCCTATAAATTATAAAATAAATAAGTAATTTCTGAACTATTTGAAAGGACAGCCATTGTATTATATTTATGATCTCATATCTCCTCCAGTGGCCTCTCCCGATGTGACTCATTTCTCTACTGTATATGTGCCATGTTTCCCTTTTCCATGTCATTCTTTCATTATTTCCCCTGCCTTAATTTGCCTTTTAAACTTACCTTTCATTCTCTTTGTACTTTCCCTTTCCCTATGCACTCATTTCTTTTCATTTGCTCCTCGTGTCTCATCCTCTATATTCCTTTCTGTACATGTTGCCATACCTCCCAACATTTGACAAAAATGGAAAGAGGGACAGAAAGTTCTGGCACACGGCAATTGTTTACTGACCACACCCAATGTATTGCCACACCCTCTAATTACCATGTCCATTTTACAAAATTTAGCAGGTCTTGAAAGTTTGAACACATTTCTGGGTTTTAGGGCCATGTTTTATGTGTTATAACAATTTTGCCAATGAAGGTGAAATTGCCTTTTAAAAGACCAGTACACGATCCATCGTGCGGTACTCGATTTCTCCTCCCTGGGTATCTCCTATAGAAGGCAGGGAGGAGAAATCGAGCCCCGCACGATGGATTGTCGCCCTGTTGCCGTTTCTGAAGAGGAGCACAAGCAGAGAATCGGTAAGTAATTTCTTATTAAAGACTTTGCTCATTTAAAGTTAAAACTGCCTTGGTGTTTTTTTTTTTCGTTAAGTAAAAACAAATTTTTAATTTTTTTAATGTTACTGGTCCTTTAAGTTGTGAGTCACAGTTCTCCCAAGAGACCTGCTTATTTTAAATAGTTACAATTGTATCTTTGCTTAGCTTAGATTGTTACAAATGTATCTAAGTGCCAGTGCTGAGTATTCTGGGCTCTGCCAAAAAGTCTGCTTTTTTGGCATTAGTGCAGGGGATCAAAGAGAAGCTCAGGACATTTCAGTGAGAACCTGAGACTGCTGTCTGAGCTAGTAAAATCGGGACTGTCCCACAGAAAATGGTAAAGTTGGGCGGTTTGTGTTTCCTTCTCTCCATGTTAACTTTCTCTCATGTACCATTCTCATATTACTCCTCTTGCCATGTTCCATTCTTTCCTTCTCCCCAGTCTGTCTATTTTATTTTGCCCCCCACCCTTTGCAACATGCTTAATGTATGATAGGGAGGCATTTTATATGTCCTCAGTTACAATGACATATGTTTTATCTTTGCCACCTCTGTTTTATGAATTGAAATGTAGCAAACATGTTCATAACAGAGACATTGTCACTTTACATTACATGCTTTTGGTGAAGAGGTCATCATCTCCTTCTATTACAGGGGTGCCCAAACTTTTTGCAATGAGGGCCAGATTTGGTGAGGTGAAAATGTGTGGGGGCCGACCATTCAGCCCAACATTCCTTGAACCATTAACATTAAATTACAGGAATCAAGTAATCGTAGCAGTAATATTTAAGGCACATTAGTGAAATGATCTGCCACTTGGTCTATACTGCTGCCTGCGTGCTGAAGGTGTTAGCAATAGACACGTACTGGAATGTAGTGATGCCATACTTCTTTAGTTTACTGCGAAAACAGCTCGTCTCTGCGTGCCAGTATGTTGCTATTGCTAACACCTTCAGCACACAGGCAGCAGTATAGACCAAGTGGCAGATCTTTTCACTAATTCGCACTGGGCCTCATTATTATTAATTTCATGATGGAGGCTGAGGGCCGGTGTAAATTTGAAAACAGGCCGCAATTGGCCCCCAGGACGCACTTTGGACATAGTACACAAGTAATTATTGGCCCTTTAGTTTTTTCAAGAAATATGAAACACACAACACCAGCCTAAGGCAACCACAGTCCTTTAATAGGGAAGATGTTCCAGTAACTCCCCATCTTCTTTTCTGCTGATTCCTTGCACATGCTCTGTGCTGCTGTCACTCAGAATTTGCTAGTTGAATCAATAACATCATTTTACCTGGTAAGGGAAGCATTGCGAAATGGAAGAGAAAATATTTAATTTATTATAGTGAAATACAAAGGGAAAATAAAAATGAATACAAGAATATCAGTAATCATAGTAAAAGTAATAGTTATAATCAAAAGCAACTGTAAGGGGCAGATTTATTAAAGGTCGAGGTTGATTCCCGAATGAAAATAATTCTAATTGCTAGCTATTTTTTGTGTACTTCGACTAGGGAATTGTCCAAATTCAATTTGAATTTGAAAAAAATTTAAAAAATCAAAATTTATTATGTACTGTCTCTTTAAAAATACAACCGACCATTCACCATCTAAAACCTGCCGAATTGCTGTTTTAGCCTATGGGGGACCTTCTAGAACCTATTTGGAGCCAATTGGTGGACTCTGAAAAATCTAAGTTTTTTTGGGAAAAACTTTGAATCGAATTCAATCGATTGCGCTATTAATTCGATTCGAACAATTTGAATTCGGCCGAATAGGGACCTGTTTGATCGAAAATGGACCTATTTGACCCTAAAAAAAAACTTTGACTTAATTTCGGTTGGTCTTTTTGGATTCGAACTTTGATGTTTTTTTCAATTTGAAATTCGACCCTTGATAGATATGCCCCTAAGTGTGTATTTTTCAGCATCCCTATGAATATAAACATATGTACTTTATGCCCCTGCACCCCTTCTAGTGTTCTGGTCTCCTCAGACTTTAGATTTTGTAGTCATGTCATGTGTATTGCATAACTGGGCAAGTGTTTGGTCCAATTACTGCCACCAGTAAGGTGCCAAACTGAAGGAAAATGTAGCTTGAAGGTTAATATTTTATTTACAGGTATGGGATCTATTATTGAGAAACCCATTAACTACAAAGCTTTTACAAAAATATACTTAGGTTCCAGCCATTGTAGATAATAGGTCCCATGCCTATATGGGACTGCTGTAACAGCAAGCATTTATAGTAGATTTATTAAGTTTTATTTAATTTACTGTCCTCTTAAAGAAAATAAACTTGAATATGATATCTTACTGTCTAATTGCATGGATAATTGCAATATTTTATATTCTGGATCCTTGTTTAGTGAAGCAAAATACAGATAAGACACATGTATGTAAAAATTATTTTAGAATCAACCCCCCTACACAATACCTGGGGTAGATCACCGGTCTTTCAAACCAATTGAAATTGCTCATAAGTCAAGGCCTCATTGGGCCCCATTGTGCAAGGGTCTCCCAGTAGCCTGATAATCTTGTTCCCCCTTCTTGTGAGCATCCAGCATATAAAACAGCAAAAATTGGCTAGAGTAGACCTGCACATCAATGTTTCTTAAATTATTGTTTAATTACTGCCCAAGCATTTTCTCCATATTTACATATTTGACTAAAACAGTTGAGATTGGGAATAAAAGCATTGCATTCTGAATAGTGGCCCCAAACCCATGCATAGGTTTAGGTATTTGGGGGTATCCAGTGAACTATCATATTTTCCCATGATACAATTAAGATTGATATGTGGATGAAATCAGGGGTAGGGCTTGGCATTCATAGTTGCTCTCAGTTGTTTTTTAATAAATGTATGTAGTTTTAATTATCATTGGCCATCAATAGCAGTTTTTCTCCAGTACCTTTAATTGCAAATATATAATTATTACAAATGCTAATCCACCCAACCAATATCAAGGCAGCCCCATATGGTGGACTTAATGAATTACTTCTTGTTAAAATACTGCTGCTTCCTTATAAGGTCAACACCATGTACTGGAAGCATCTAGTTTTAATTGTGATCCACATCAGCATTCGGCCAGGTGCAATTTTTAAAAGGCAGTTCTTGCAATAAGTCCCATCCAAAACATCTTAATACCATACAGTGCAGTTGCACCTTCTAAGCCACATAAACAAAACCTGTCCTCACACATGGTCCACAAATTTATAATTCTGTCAATGTCCTTCTAATGGCAGTCTACCCACAGGTTCAGACTGGTTCTCTTAAGTCACAAGCTGTTTGACAGCAGTGACACTCTTTGCAGCAGTGTTCAAAGAGTAAAAATCAAAGCAGCCCACATATTAATGTGTGACATTGGCGGCCAGGCCCCTCCCTACAAGTTAAAAAAAAACATTAATGGCTAGCGTCCCCCTACAAGTTAAAACAAGACATTGGGGCAAAATCACTAGAGGGCGAATTTTCGCCACACTCTACACTACACTAATTCACTAAAATGCTAAGTTGCGTCTCAGCAGCCGAATGCTGCGAATTTTCGATAACGTTACTTTGGCTAGGCACAGTGAATTTTCGCTAGCATTCATTTCTTTGCTAGCACTCTTATGCTAATTTGAATAGGGCGGGTACCTTAAAGTTGTATGGATGTCTTTTTTAGTAATGTTGGTGCAAATGCTTGAAGTGCTTCATACTTGACGAGCATGTAACGTTGGGGGTTATATTTTGTACAGTTGCAAACAAATAAAACAAAATGGTATCCCAAGGTGAATATCCAGTAAGCTGTTACACACAGGTCCCCTGCAATGTTATGCCAACTTATTTTTAAAGGGGCACTGTTTGTGCAGATGGCCTGTAGATGTCACTGTGCTCAAGACTTATACTGTGGATACTTCCTGTCGGAGTAAAAGTGAAAGTTACTATTGTGTAATGCCTGCATGACTCTGCTAATAAAGCACTGTTATACTCTACTCATCCTCGGCTACCCAAAACAAAACAAATGGCGACAAGGATGACTCTTCTACCTCTGCAGCAGCCTGCACCTTTTCTTCCAAACCCTGGTAAACCTACCTACCCTTTTACTGCTTGGATCGTATGTTTGAAAATTACATTATTGCTGCTGACCAAGGGAAGATTTCTGCTGCTAGAAAGCGTGCTTTACTTATTCACTGCCTGGGAGCAGAGGGACAGCCAAGAGTAAATTTGGTTGCTGAAAGATATAAATTCCGCCAACATGGACAGTGTAATGGCAAATCCACAGAACAATTTGTAGCAGCTTTGAGAGACCTGGTTGTTACCTGTGAGTTTGGGAATCTAACAGATGAAATGCTAAGTGACCAAATAGTGGAAAAAACAAACTCACCTCGCATTAGAGAGAGATTGCTCCTAGAGCAGGATTTAACCCTTGCAAAGGCTATTACAGTTGCTAGCCAAGTTGAAACAGCAGTGGCAGAGGCTAAAACTCTCAGTCAGGGAACTGCTGGGAATGTACAGATTGTGAATTCAACACTGTGGCCTAATAATGCACAGTCACAGGCAAAGTACAAAAAATGGATTCACCTACACTGCAAAACCGTACAGCAAATACAAATAGAAAATACTGCTTTCGCTCTGGTTCAACACAACACACTGCAAATCATGTCCTGCAAAAGCTGTACGGTGCCACAACTGCACAAAAGTATGACATTTTGCTAAGATCTGCCGTAGTTCTGATAAAGATGTTCATGAAGTCACTACTACAAATGTCACAGTATTAAGTGTGAATAAAGCTGGTACATATATTCCAGATAAATTTATATGCACTGTCAGTGTCAGTACTGCTTCTGCTTACAAGGGACACTCCATTAACCTGATTATTGATACAGGTTCACCTGGTTCTATACTACCAAAGGATATTTTCTTGAAATACTTTGCAAAAGATCCGCTTATTGCACCTGTCCTGAAACTGGTCAGTTACTTAAAGGATCCAATCCCTGTGCTTGGTTGCGTGCCAGTGACTGTACAATTTGAATCAAATACTGCAAAATGTGACTTTTACATTGTGAATAAGGGTACTGCTATACTTGGAAGGGATCTCTTTGCTGCATTAAACCTACAATTAGTTGACGGTCTCATTACTATACCACCAGTGCCTGCCACACAGCCAGTGTCTAAAATTTCACCACAAAGCAACACTTCACTGGGCTTGTACACAATGTTTAGTTGAGACCAGATGTAAAACCAGTACCATTTCCTGATTCAACATGGGAAAAACTTGCTATTGATATTGTTGTTCCTTTTACAGATGCTCCTATAGACTGATTTGCTATAACCTTGATAGACTATTACAGTAAATGGCCTGAAATTGCATTTGTTTCTCATACAACATCAGCTGTAGTAATAACATTTCTATCTACAGCAGAGAAGGTAATCCAAAGGAGTTAATATCAGACAACAGACCACAGTTTGTCTCATCTAAGTTTGAAATCTTTCTGAGAGAGAGGAATATTGTGAATAGGAAATCTTCAGTGTATTACCCACAAGCAAATGGAGAAATTGAACGATTCAACAGAAGTCTGAAAGAAGCACTACAGACAGCAAATCTTACTGGGAAATCTTGGAAAGTATTTACAACAGAGTTCCTACATAACTACAGAGAAACGTGCCATGCAACAACCCAATCATCTCCTGCTGAATTAGTACATGGCAGACAGATGCGCACTATGTTACATGTTGCAGACATCAAACTTCCACAAAATACAAAATCATCTACTGCTGACCTCGTGAAACGCCAACAAGCCAAATGCAAGACTTACACTGAGAGAAAACGTGGTGCCAGAGAAGTACAGTTTCAGCTTGGATTTTTAGTCAGAATTAAGAAACCAGGAATACTGAAACAAGGACAATCTAAATTTACTACACGACTTGAAGTGAGACGCCAGCAAGGACCATACACATATGAACTGTCTGATGGACGCATATGGAATGCAAGTCGTCTTGCTCCTGTTAGATATGACTTTGGAGAAGGACATTTTCCTACTCCTGATGTCAACTGCAATAGGCCTGAAGAAAGTGAACCTCTAAGGCGTACTGAGAGAATCAGAAAACTACCTGCATGGACCAAGGACTTTGTGATGTGAAGAATGTATAATATTTTTTTAAATGCATACTGTTTAATTGCTGTTGTTATTATAGATGTCCAAATGCTTTCCTACTATAGGGGGAATATGTGTTGTTTGTG